>NW_010298940.1:0-23069 GCF_000700745.2 Antrostomus carolinensis | reverse complement strand
AGCAGGAAAAAATGACCTTTCCTGTCACTTCTGCCTGCATCCTCTCAGCATTTTCTCATCCAAGTGGTGATAAATGAATAGAGATGGTGGAGGATGTTGATTTAGCATGGTTTCTCGTAGTGAGAGTGCCCTTTTTTCCTCCCTGCAGCCATCCAGGGCAGCAGCACACTCAGGTACATTTTGTGGACCTTGGTTTAGTTTTTGCTGACTGGAGTTTGTGCAGATACAAAACATGGAGCTGAGCTGTGCATGGAGCCTGAGGTGTGACCATGTGGCAGGAAAACAGTTTTCAGGCTGATCTTAGGCTTCTGAATGTTGTTAAATACTCTTGTATTTGAAAGCCTCTGAAATAGAGCTGTTTGTTACCCAGAGAGCCATGGAACCCCTTCCAAGCCAGCCCACATGCAAGGGAAAGGGTAAGTCAGGGGATGCTGCCATCTCTCCTTATCATACTTAAGTTGCTCAAATAATTTTGAGCAGTGCATCTTCCACATGTTCTTCAGAGAAATAATGTACAAGAAAATATGAGACTGTGAAGGTGTTTCTTTTTTTCTTGCTGCTCTCGTATTCCTAGACCTGAGAGATTACTGTAGTGAGTTCTCAAGACCAGAGAAATTACTACATGGGATAAAGGAATAGCTTTACAGTCTGTGTGTGCATTTTTGTAGCTGTGCTCTAGGACCTGTGTTCACATTTTGCTCTTTCCACTGCATGACTTTTTTGCATCCATGTAAAGCTTCTCCAGACAAATGATGAGACCATTTACTGAAAATACCCATATTCAGGAGTCAGAGCACTGCAAAGCAAAGCTGTGTTCTCTGCCAGTCGGAACAGAAGTGAGGTGAGGCATGAAGAAACAGCACTGATTAAGGATTTGTTTTATAATCAGAATCTTTGATATGAGAGCAATTTGGTTTGGGAGAAGGAAGGATGACCGATGCATTGCTTTGCAGGCTTGTTATCTGCCTGCAGATATCAGGAGCTTGTCTTGCTTTTGGGTTGCAGGGGATTGCTTTGTGAGCTTTTTCACTTGAAGTATGGTATTCGGCGAGCAAATGAGAACTAGAGGAGTGCTGTATGCTGGTCCTTTTTTTGTTGTCATTGTCAAAACTAATTAAGGAAACAAGTAGATGGCACTGGGAAGGAACTTCTAGCTAGAATGACAAGTTTCAGGAGACTCCTGTCAACCGCTGGTGCTGACTTAATAGGCATTATGAGTAGATCCAAAGAGCTTGTGTATGCAAACGCACAATGGCAATTAATATTTTGGATATTTCTTTTTTTAATCTTAGTTTCTTCTAATTACAGTCTCCTTTAAAATGAATAGGATTGTGGCAGACTGATGTTTCTTGTTAGCTGGGACAGGAGTAGATTTGCCCTGTTGCACTGGCAGGAGGCAGAGTGCCCCCTCCATCTGCAGGGGAGGGAACCAGGAGGTTTTGTGGGGAGTGGGCAAGGCAGCCTGGCATTGTGGTGTCAGGACACAGCAAAGGGTTCTGGGTAAAAGGCTGGTGTCTGGCTTCCAGAAGGAAGCCTGCAGACTACAGGCTCCAGGGTGAAGGCTGGGTTTCAGTAGGAAGTCTGTTAGGAAGGGCTGTGTGGCAGGTCCCTAATATGTTCCCCAATGTGTACCTAAAAATGCTGAAATTACTGCTCCCTTTGATAAAGTTGTGATGGATAGATTTGTTGGTAAGCATGTACCTCTGTCCCTATTGGCGTGTCATAGGTGAGGGTCATGATTGCTGAACAGCTGAAATTACAGCATTTAGGACTACTTATGGGAAAAGGGCAGACAGCTTCTGCTATGGACTAAAAAGATGTGTACCCTTTCTATATATATGGGGAAATAATGTTGCTGCACACCATAATATTTTTCAGTGACATTTTAAGGAATTTCTATTTGTCCTCCTGTCACTTTTAACTGTGCCCAGATATTCAGAAGATTTGACCCCGATAACTGCATGGTCACAGGGACTCAGGCCTGTTCTGGCATCCTTACCAATAACAAACTGCGCTTTCTTCCTTGTGGGATCACCCTGGAACTGATGGTAGTGATTAAGGAGCAGACTATTTCTCACTGGGAGCAGAATGATGAAAGCTCTGCCATTGTGGCTTTGTTTTGTTGTGTTGGGGTTTTTTGTCCACAATTCATGGTGTATTGTGAATGGACTCTGTATTGATGCCATGCTCTAGTTAACAAGCAGTGCCAGTTTCAGTTACCTACACAGTGGGTCATAATGTAGTTGTTTTGGCATTTGCAGCACTGGCTGATCTTAGCTGAACTCCAGCACATATATATGTTTATCACTGCTTCAATCACTATGTCTTTTGTGAGATCCACAAAAATGTATCAGAGCATCTGTGTTTTGTTTGTTCTTTTTTTCTTTTTTCTTATATATATATATTTTAGCTGTTGATGCCCCAAGGATGAAAGCAGCAAAAAAAGATTGTGATAAAAGTGTTTCAGAACATTAGGGAATTGTGAGTGTTGGCTGGCTGGGAGGGAATCTATTATTTACAATCTACTGTATCAAATTCAGCTTCCACCAAATTAGAAACTGATTTTTGTCATTGTCCCATTTTAATCTAACCCTTTGGTTAACTCTGGAGAAGCAGCTCCATAAATCACGTGGACATCTATGGATTTTTTTTTTTTTTTCCCCTGCCAGCCATTGCTAGGAGTAAATGTTCATCTCTCAGTGATTCTTATCAGCCAGAATACTAATAATAACATTTTTGTTCTGGGCTTGACTTTCCCTCTGCCAGGAGGAAAACTATCTTTGTAATGTGCCTTGCAAAATATTTTTAGGGAGTAAAATAACAATGCACAGGAAGATTTGACTTGAGGTGCTTGGGTTTCAACCAGGGTGGTTAAAGAAACTCATCATTCCTTGTTTCATCATTATGAAGGACCATGGCATGGGATCATGGAGTAAATAATGAATACTTTCTCACATTTTTGTAACAGAACTTCACCATGCATATGTACGTAACTGTTTTTCTCTTGAAGATGGGGAAACTGAGGTCAACAGTACCAAGATGCCCAGAAAAGCAGGGGCAGATCAGGAAACTCAGTCTCTCATGTCACTATTCAGCGAAGTAAAACCCCTTTTAAATTTGCTTTCTATAAGCATGAGGCTGATGTGCCCTTGTCTTTCCTTCAGTATTAAAATGGAGCCCTGTTTTTTCTGATCTTGGAACCAGCTTGCTTTGCCACCACAAGAATGATCATTGTAGTCTTGACCTTGTAGACAAGGGGATAGGCAGGTTCACTCACCAGTGCCTGGGAAGATGACTGTCTTAAAGGTTGGTATATGATCCCTGAGAGTGGGCTGTATAGAAACATGAAGGAGACAAGTTGGTAGGAGGTAGGGACCTACATGCCAGGTGTCACAAGTTAGACTAGAACTGGTTTTGCTTTCCCTTACCCCCTCTCTGTCTGATTGCAGCCTTTTATCTAACTGGCTGCCTTCTCTCTCTCTTTCTCTCTCTCTCTTTCTTTCCCCCTGCCAGGTCGGTGACCGGTTTGGATAAAGAACCTGACCTTGTGCACATGGAAGCCCGGACAGCTGATGGACGTGAGTGCTTGCAGCCATTGCTAAAAAAGGGAACTTTGAGTAGTGAATGGAATGGGAATGGAAATTCACTTTACTCATTTTGTCTCCCTATTTACATTGTAATTGATAAGAAAGATGTGGATCATGGGGCTTAAAGGGAGGCATACTCTTATCCTTAGTCCCTGAGTGGAAATTCAGAGGCTGCAGGGCTTGTGTCTGTGGAGAGGCTGGGCAGAAGCACAATCTGTTGAGCTGAGGAGCCATCTATTTTGTTCCCTATTTAGCTGCTTCAGTATCACATATTTTACATGAATCACAGAATCACAGAATTGCCTACATTGGAAAAGACTTTTAAGATCATCGCGTCAAATCATTAACCTCACACTGATAAGTCCTCAAGTAAACCATGTCCCTAAGCGCTATGTCTACATGACACTCAAACGCTACAGGGATGGGGACTCCACCACTGCCTTGGGCAATCTATTCCAATGCCTGAGAACTCTTTCAGTAAAGAAATTCTTCCTGATATCCAATCTAAACTTCCCTTAGCACAACTTGGGCCATTTCCTTTTGTCCTGTCACTCATTACTTGGTTGAACAGACCAAACCCCACTTCTCTACACTCCTTTCAGGCAATTGTAGAGAGCAAGAAGGTCTCCCCTAAGCCTCCTTTTCTGAAGGCTAAACAACCCCAGTTCTCTCAGCTGCTCCTCATAAGAGATGTGCTCTAGACCCTTCACCAGCTTTGTTGCCCTTCTCTGGACATGAATCATAAAGAGCTGGGCTACTAGCACTGTGCAGTACAGCCTCCATGCATTTCCAAGTGTTCAGAACAGCTAGGTTGTAGCTGGGAACCTCAGAAATTACGTGCAGTCAGACTTCTCCTCTAGTCTTTATGTCCTAGGTACCCTTTCTTTTCATATTGAAAGGATTTTTCAGTTTTGCTTATGGTGTCTGAATAGGTGCTCCATAACAAAAACATTACAGGCCTTGAAAAGGTGCCTGGATCTGAAGTAAGAAATAGAAACAAAAAAAAAATTCTTAACCCCTCACTGCAATTAAAATACCCCCATCTGCAGTAGGATGGATTCATATGTATTAACCTCCAGCAAAGAAGACGGTAACTATTACAAGAAAGTTGACTTTTTCCACCACTCTTTTGTTTTAGATATTTCACACAAGAATTACAGCTCCTGTGGTGGAGCCAGCTTTACTTCAGCTCAATGCTGCGCAGCAATGGGACGTGTCCCTTTTACACTACAAGAACAGTGTAGAAAACCAGCATAACACTGAGGCTGTAGAGGATTTCTGGGAGTAAAAGGTCTATTTTTTGTTGGCTGCAAACTTTTCTCTGTTTTAGTCAAGTGTTGCATAGGCCAACTGCTGTATGAACAAGTGCCTGTCTATCAGAGTGGCTTCTCTGAGGCTGTGGCTCTTCTAAAATCATTCATTGGCCTCTCGCTGCTATTTAGTGATGACAGCTGAATAAATAAACAGGCAATAAAAGCTTGGGGGTGACAGCTGTTTGTTGAATATGTGGAAAAATCAAAACAGGCTGGCAGGTAGGTGGGCAAGGTAGGGAGACTTCTTCAGTGCCTTTGCTGCTGTGTATGCTGTTGCAGGGATGCTGGGAGAAGTGGCGAAACGCAAGTAAAAAAAGCAAGTAAGCAAACAAACTGCTGATGGAGTCTGTTTTCAAACTAAGTTTAAATTTGCTCACCCGGCTATTTGAATATTGGATGTGTCAAGGATGTAAATGCTTCGTTTGAAAGATGTCTCCCCAGTCTGCAGACAGCTCTCTTCCTTCAGGTCTTATTTGCTTGGGGGTTTGCTGTTTTTTCTTGTTTTAATATATAAATTCAGCATTTTGAAATTGGCAGTTTGATGGTATTGAGAGTTTTGCTGAAAGTCAGGCTTAAACCAGTAGGGTCAGCACAACATGCCCATTGCAAGCCATCATTCCATCAGACAGCTGGCATGGGCAAGACCCAATGGGCTGTGCAGACCCTGCTGGCATGTCCCGCTGGGGAACAGCACCAAAACGACTCCTCTCCCAGCCAAGCATAGCACAAAAGAACCATGTTGCTCCAATTAGCGTTTTTAAGGCTTAAAATGATATTAGTTTGTGTTACAAAACATTGACTGCCTCAAAGCTATAGCCTCACCTGGTGTGAAATAGTACAGCTCTGTGTACTTAGGAATGAGAGGCTGAACTTTTCTCCTAGTTGGCTTTGTAACCAAAATGGGCCTTCACACTCTCAGTGAAATGACTGAGACACTTGTACCTGCTGGAAAATGAGTCCCTGCAGGTATTTCCTCTTGATCAGAGAGTTTCTAATGAAAGTTTTCCTCAGTAGTGGGAGAAGAAAAGGAGTTGTTTTTAATGCCTTCTAGGTCAATCTGGTGGCTCATTCACTTATCTGATGCATTAACAGACATAGAATTGAGTGTTCCCATTGCTTGGTTCAATTCAGGGACAAGAATCCTTGCCTTCAATGCCCCTGGCCACTTTAAAAGAACATGTTTTTTCTAGGGTGGTGGTATTTGTCTTTCCTCCTCTTCTGTTTTCCTCCACGCTTTTTATTTAAAAAAAAAAAAAAAAAAAGTGTTTGTGGGGAGAATGGTATTTAGGGTTAGACTCCTGAGCTTCATGATTTTTTTTTCTTTCAATGGTAATGGTACCCAAGAACGTATCCAATACTGATTCAGACACTTAGAGCCTAAAATATGTTCTGTGGCTGGGAACAGGTGTGGGACATGCTAGAGTCTCACTCATCCATAAATAAGACAGGACTATCAATAAGCTTATGGAGCTGGGAGGCAGAAGTCCTGTTCACTACTCTATCTGTCCTCCAAGACATCTTGCCCCATGGGTTCTATCTGTCCAGTCATAAGGAATAGTAGGATCCCTGAAAAAAACATCTGCCCCAGAGTCTAGTCTCAAATATTTGCAAGATGCTGCTAATTCCAGTGTCTAGCTGATCTCAAGCTGTTCCTGTCTTTTGTAGCAGATGAAGATTTTAACATTTTTTTGACATCTTGGCAGAGTTATTGTAGCAGAAAAATAATCTAGGCTTGCATTTTTAAATTATATAAACATGTAGGAGCCTTGGGCAATGTACCTTCTGCCTGGGTGTAATAGACAGCAGCAAGGACAGGGTTGGATGCAAGACAGCTATTACAAATACACTGACGCAAGCACCTACCAACACTTCTGGGAAAGATATATTAACCTTTCGGGTGTTCAGTGGGATAATCTTCTCCCCACTCACAGATATGATGCAATAAACAGTATTTTAATTAAAGGGAAAATGAGCGGGGGGGGGGAACCTAACCAGAAATATAAAACAGGGGAACTAATTCCTGGGGAATAATTTGCAGTCCTGTTGACATTCCTAGATCCTCTTTTCCTTTGGGGAAAAAATTGTTGAGGCCAGCTAGGTTTTTTCCCTCCTCCTGTGGTAACTTTCACTGGAAGTTTATGATTTTAAGTCTTGCCTGGTGCCAGGACCTGACTTAAGCTGAGCCAACCTGACAATGCACCTTGTTTCCATCAGCTGCACTTCTCCCTGTTAGCCATGCTGGCCAGCCACGCCTGCTTTTAGCTGGGTCATTAACGCTGCCAGGGAGGATTAGGACTTGCTGTCCTGTGTCTCTGTGAGTCACAGTAGGCTGCATATGGGACTACCCTTTGCAGCCTTCAGCACAGTTACAGGTTTGACTATTTTAGCATCTCCCTTCAAGGATCCTCATCTTTGGATGTTACTCACAAGAGAGAGCCTCATGTGCTCCTGTTCCTGCCAAAGTTGTCATGACTGGTGGGCAAAGAAGAGGCTTAGTAGCTTGGCTTATTTTGCCAGTTTATCACTGCAAATTTCAAGAAATTGCTTCAGTTTTATCACTGCTAAGAAGAGTAAAAATTCACTCCAAATTCTTAAAATGGGAGATTATGTTAATTGGCAGTGGGAATGTGTTTCAAGTTCTTCAACTGGAAAATGGTTTCACAAATGAGAAAGCCTTTCCCGAATCCTAAGTGAGATAAGTTGGTGGGAAGGGTCTGTGTAGAGGTGTGGATGCCGGGATTTGAGCCACAGCAAACCTTCCAGGCTGCCTGATGTCCATATTGCCTCATTCACAAATGGGCTGAGAAACTAGCTGGATGTTGGCTTATAACCAGGAGAAGTTTTTGAGGCTCTCTAGGAAACAGGGAGCTCTTCTCAACTACTTTTGCAATGGAACTTAATAAAAAGAACCCACCCCCCAAAAAAAACTGAACTCCCTAATTCTGGTGGTGTGTGGGATGATACATAAATCAGAAATAATCCCTAGACAGAAGCTGACTTCCCTTAAGGCATGCATCTCCCAGTGAAAGGTAAGCAAGGCTTTGAAGGCACAGCTTGGGCACATGCCACCTACCCCTGTGGGCAGCCATCCTTTTTCTTTGTGACTGTACAAAACAGGGCTGAAAATTTAACTCCCTTCAGAGAAGAGGGAGAGAACAGCTTGGAAGTTAGGATGACCCCTTCTCTCTTAAGTACCCCCTTCCCTGTACTTTCTGGAAGGGGAAGATCTGCTCTGCAAATGGGACCATAGCTCATGAAGGGATCATACCCTTCAAGAAGCTTGAGCAGGGACTTGGTGGTGTTGCTTGCTTCCAGTCACACACAGATGTGAACTGTGTACTGTCATATTTTCACCTGATTTTTTAATATATTTAAAGGGATTTTTTTTTGATGGGCAGCAGGAAGCAAGGCAGGACTTGAACTAATTTTTGTGTCCAAAGGCAGACAGGTTCGAAGATAATTTTTTTGCACCTCTTTTCTTTCATAGGCTTTGTGTGGTAAAATACATGAAAACAAATAAACAAGAGACTAAATAGAAAATGGGTAGTGAGCTACCCCCCTTTTTCCACCACAAACTTCCTGTGAATATTAATCAGGTGCCATTCTTTGAATATATTTGATTGCTGGTGTAACACACTCAAAATGACACATTTCCCAATAGGCAGGAAGCTAGTTGTCATGTCAACACTTGTGATTTATTTGCATTTATTTGTGACAGGTTTTTATTCCTCTTCCCATTCTGTCATTCAGCAGCAGCAAATTATCCCCTTTTTGGAGGGATAAGAATATCCAGGCGACTGTGTAGTAGAACATACCGGAGGGAATGAGCTTCTAAAAATATGGCTCCTGGCCTCTCCTCCTTGTTCTGCCTAATTTTAGTGCTGCCTCGGAGAACAAGTCAAGGCTGCTATGCTCTTTGGGTAGCATGACAGTATACAAGACCCTCTTGTTTTCTGAGAAGTGGCTTTTGTATACCGCAAAAGTGTCTTAGATTCCACTTTGAGGAGGTAAATAGCAGCTCTGGACTAAGTGTTTGTGTGTCAGTTGATGAAGAACCTTAAATTATCCCAGCTAAGAGTCCGGCCTCTGTGCTGCTGCTGGTATTTTATGCTGGGAAAAAGCACAACTCTGATATTCCAGTTATTTGTCACTGTCTCTAGGTCAGATATTTTTCATCATACACTTTAATTACCTCCAGATACTTTGAGCTGGCACCAGCAACAGTTTCTGCTGCTTTAGCTCCAGACCTACGCAACTGCTCTGAATCAGCTCTGTATCCCTTATTAACCTGGAATTCCCAGTGCCTCAACCCAGAACCAGGTCTACAGCCTTTATACATGGACCTTCAGTCCTGCAACTGGTCATGAACCTTTATTACATTAAAGCTTGGTTGTAGTTTGTGACTTATTTTAGACAATATCTTTTAAAAAACTATTATTCTTGTTTGTGCCTCTGACTTGCATTCTTAGGAGTCTGTTGGTGGGATGAGGCTATGGAAGGGGAAACTGCCAGTTTGTGAATCTTACCTTTGCATCAGGGAAGGTAGTTAGCTGAATGTCAGAGGATTTCTGTTATGCCCCCCAGTGCTTTCCACTGAATCACATTTTGCTGTCACTAGAAAGACACAGAATAAGGACAGTAGCAGGTTTTATGGGATGGAGAGAATCCTGTTAAGCAGCTTTGGTGGGCTAGGTATTGTCCTTTTAAACTTCCCTTTCATACTTTTAGGCTCAGTTTGACAAGATCCTTGTTAATAGCTGAAGTTGTGAACTAAAATCACTGCACCAGGCTCACCTCAGCCCTTACAAACTCACTGTTTTCTTCCTTGATGGTCTGTCCTCATTCTTTGTAGAAAAGTGAACAAGTGCATGAATCTAAGAAGCCTGTAGAAGTACTTCAGTGTAAAAGATATGACCCTTTTATCACTGCAGCCATCATCTTAGTTGTATTTTCATTTTCTCCCTAATTGGCAGTTTTCAGAAAAACAGTTGAAAGGCAGAGATGGCATATTTAGATTACATACATCCAGAGACACAGTGCCTTAATTGTTCTGTTTCGTGAGATTGTTTCTTAGCCTGAGTGAAATAATGCTTAATCCCCTTTAACTCCTGCCAACTTGCTGGCAGTGAGCACTTCTTGCCGTTCCAAGCAACTTTCTGCAATTCTGCCTTTGCCTTATGGCTTCTTCATCTTCTCCTAGTCCTGTTCCTTTTCTCACACAATGTCAAGGACTAACAAGGCATCCCATTACTGTGATGGTCTTCTCATCTTCTCTCTAGACAGCAGCATTTGATGCCTCTTGCAGTACATGTAACTACCATTGGGACTCTTCAGCTAGTCACGCTTTTTCATATTCGTAGCATTTTCATACGTAGCTTATATTGACTATCAAGACTTAATTTTGAGAGATACTTGTCATTTTCACAGAAGAATAAGTTAAACTTTATAGTGTTGGTTTGGGCTTTTTTTTCTCCTCATATGTTACTACCACAATTAAAACCAGTCATCAAGGCTAGGGTATTTCAGGGGGAGGATGGGGGTTATAATTCCCAACAGGGCAGTGTAATCATTAAATTCTAATCATTAAATTCCTGGGTGGCTTTTGAAATCTTCTTCTGCTCCGTGTGGTCTCATTGTCAGTTTTCTGATGCATTTATGATTTGTACCCTCCATTTATGGTTTAAACTCCAGTCTCTTGAGGGATGTCTGCACAATGGGGAAGGGAATGGTGAGTGTAGAAGTGTGATGAATTCCTGACTCCAGAGAGCAGTTACAGTTTTAAAGGCTGGAGGTAGATCGTGGAATAATGTCTAGCTAGTTGGAGATGAGGTTAAGACTCCCTTCAGAGACCTTCTTTTGAACCACTGATGACATTTTCAGACAACAGGCTCCTACCTGGGCATTTCTCATGTGTATATATCTTCCCACTACAGGCACCCACTATTTGACCTGTCGGATCCAGGAGTGCTCAGGGACCAAAAGGAGTGGGCCATTTTCACGCTCCATTGACATCAGCTCCCTTGTTGTTCAGGATGAATATATCTTCATCCAGGTATGTTGACTTGAAACGGATGTGACATGAATTCTGCCTGCATGAGGTATTTGTTCTGTGCAAGAGAGGAGGCATATTCTTAGGACAAGTGTGTGGGACTGAAGTCGTAAGAGCTCAGAATCTATATCTGCCTGCTATAGATTGGTGATGCAGCCTGGGATAAAACAGTTGATCTCTTTGCTCATCACTTGTCTCATGGTGAATCTGATATATTTTGAAAGTTCATTCATCCATAGTCATAAGGGTCCATGGGTTTCACAGAAGCTTTAACTTGCTATTGT
Organism: Antrostomus carolinensis; assembly: GCF_000700745.2. Lineage (NCBI taxonomy): Eukaryota > Metazoa > Chordata > Aves > Caprimulgiformes > Caprimulgidae > Antrostomus > Antrostomus carolinensis. The sequence goes on along the minus strand of NW_010298940.1, from coordinate 11,836 downwards.
TGTGGCTACTTGGAAAATACAAAGAAGCTAGTGATGAACTGGAGAGAACAGAGTAGAACAAAGGAAAGGTGTGAGGGATCATTTTAGCAAATGCAAAGGTTTATACTGATTTGACAGTCAAGTAATGCTAATGGAGCAAACAGATTTGCAGTGAGAGGTAAAATAGCAGAGAGATTGGAAAAAGATTTTACAGGGCAACTTCAAAGTGGAAGATGGCTGTAAATTTGTAAGCTAGTTGATGATGATGATTTTGGAGTTGAGGAGAAAGTGGCAGAAATTGAATGAGAAACTAGTTTTTGAGATTTTCTGAGAATACATGGGCTGGCTGGAACAAAGCCATCTCTCCCCATTACATACCTGTTGAAGTGTGAGAATGAGTAGTATGATATTGAAGAACACTTCCTGAAGATGTGTCATTTGGGTGAAAACTGGGGGCCAGGCTGCAGGATTCCAGGACGTAGAAAGCTCAGGAGACACAGAGATTACAGAAACAGTGATATTAACTGCTTCTCACCAATGCTGAAGAGGAGGAACGAGATGAGCTGAGGTGAGCTGAGCTGAGATGAGATGGGGTTTAGATCCAGAAGAAGAAACATATGTTTCCCTTTTTGAGTAACACTAGGTTATGTTAAACTCCTATTTTACTTTCTTAGGGAAACATTTTTCTTGAATACATCCAAATTATAAGGAAGTTGTGCTCTGTTTATTGTGAAATTGTTCTTAGAAAAGGCAGTTTAAGTGGGAAGGCTGGTAGTTCTGTGCTGGGTTTAGTTTTGGAGGACTGGATCTGTATGACCTGGGAGGACTGCAATGTGCAAACGGCATGCATTTGAGTAACATTGGCAGACTTCTGTGAGTAGGGGAGTCTGCTGCTCTGGAGATGACCGATTGCTATGGGAGCCACAGCTTCCTTCATTTCCTCATGAAACTCCGCCTGCTACCATTTCCTTTGGCATCACAGGGAGACCTGCCACTAGAACACACTGAGAATGTAACTTTTGCAACTTAATAAGTCATGATTTGACTAGAGGCAGTGGCTTTCCAATCACTAAATGCTCTACTCTCCAAGGAGTATTTTAGAGAGATGCTTTTAATCTGATGTTTTATGTCTGTGGCTGAGGGTATTGTGGAACATCCAGTTTTTTATGGCTAGCATGAGGCCTTACAGCTATTTCTCATTCCACAGCTTCCACCTACATTAAAACAAGGCTGCTCTGTTTAGAAACTTGTGCTCACAGAGAGGACATCTGCCTGGTGTGTGCATTCCTCTGCCTCAAATTAGCAGTGAGCAGTTCAAGCTAATAGCTGCTAATTGCTTCAAATTAAAATAAAAGTGTGTGTGTGTGTTTGTGTGTATAAAAATGCATGCATGTATGTATATGTGATACTGGAATTCCCTTGAATAACCTTAGCAATGTTTTATTATAGCTTAATGAGTGTTTGAAGTGAAAATCCTATAACCACACTTCTAAAAAATGTTAAATATACACACTGAACATTTCTGCTGCTTTGGGTGGGAGATCCTCCCTTTCACAGGCTGTCTATTGCTTTCCCTCTTTTTTGCATTACACTTGCAGGATTTCTGACTGTCCAGCAGCCTTTTGTAAGTGGCTGCAGAAACTGTGTGGATTGAATCCATGTAGCACTCGGGTATCACTCAGACACTTCAGATTCACAGCACACACCTGTCTGAGCTGAAGGTGTGTTAAATCCTCTGTGTCCAGCATATGGTCGATGGGCTATGCAGAGTGCTTGCTTGGTACATATGTAGGAGTGCTGATATGTCCTGGATGTATTAGTCTCACAAGCCATATGATGTAGGGATGCCTATTATGGGATGTGTCAGATTGACTGTGTGTGTGCAATGTCTCATGCGTATCATTCTGTCTGGATAATCTTGCACAGAAATATGGGAGCCAGCTCTTTTGAATTTCAAATATTAGACAGAGATGAATAAATAAATATAAAATTAAATGTTAGGAACCTGGTGAGGTTTAATATCTGTATAAAGGATGGGTGCATGAGTTCTGTCTGTGCTGGAACAAATAATGAATAATGTCTTGTAGTAGAGAAAGGAACTAGTTTCTTTTAACTTTTGTCATGAAAACAGTAGATTTTTAGTCTAAACCAATAGTCTGTGTTCCTCTAAAATGAGTGGAGAGATGAAAACCTTCAGGGGTAATTTATCTTCTCCTGTTGCACCTACTGCAGGATGAGATAGAGCTCTCTCTGAATATGCAGTTCTCATTAATATTAGAAGAAACCTAAGTGTAGCTTAGAGAAGACCCCAACTTTTTGGCAGCTAAAATTAGGGAAGATGAATCCCAGGTATTCATGTCAATAATTTAGATTATCTGCATACAGATATTTACTAGTGAATATCCATTCTAATCAAGTTGATGAACAGGCCTGTAGTGTAAGATCCTTGGGAAGCATTAACCAGTGTAATTATGCACTCAAAGCAGATGTGATACTCTGGTGCATAATGGATAGGGGAAAGAAGAATACGGAAAAATGTTATAATGCCATTATAAATCAATGATTCCTTATCATTCCTTATCAATGTGGATTGCTGTTGTGCAGCACTTCTGAAATGATCTTGTGGAATTTCAGTGCAAAGAAAGAAAATGAGAATGATCCTATGCTTGAAAAAACTTGTCCATGAAGAGAGTTTGAAAAGACTGGGACTGGTTACCAGGCAAAGGAAATAAATAACATAGCACATGATGAAAAATGTAAAAGGTAATGAAGAAGGAAAGAAGAAATAGCTACTAAGAGAGAGTAGGAAGAATTCTTATGAATAAAATAATAGGTGATTACTCTGAATTTATTGATTGACTTTCTATTTGATTGATCAATAGTTATTTAAGAATGCCTAACACATCACTAAGATTGGATTATTCTCCATAAAATGATACATTAAGAGAAAATCCTGCCCTCTGTTGTTTGTGTAACTTTTCAATCAGTTCACAGGATTGCTCTGATGTAGCCAGGAGCCAGTATCATCATCTTCTTTCATGGTTGATACTTAAAATTCATACAGCTCGCAGAGCTGGTCATTTATTTATGAGAAAACCTTAGAATATGTCTGAATTTATTTGCTGTACCAAAAAGGAGCTAGTTTGATAAGCAACTGCCATTGAGGTCAGTGTCAGTTGTGTTCAGTTATATAGCTGTGCAGTAGTGGAACCTATACTTCCTCACAGCTGTAATGTGCCATTCTCTATAGCTATACCACACCTTTCCTTACTGGTGCTTCTGAGTACTTGCTACTGAGATAGTATCACTTTCTAAACTTAGGTGCAGAGATAACCTGCAACTGCCTACAAGATTTGATTTCCTGACAGTTACCTGAATTGCTACAGTATTCTCATGTGCAGAGCTTACATCAAAGGACACAGGGGTCAGGAATAGTCTTTTGTTTTACGTATGAGTCTAGTCTATTGATATTTTGGAGAATTTCTGTGGTAAGAATAAATCACGGGGGGGATTGAGGGGAAAATATTTTTCAAGCAAATCTTATGTCAGGGTTTCTAATGGAATTGCTCAGGTTGCTGAAGACAGTCTAAAATGCAGTATGTTTTAATGAAAATGGGAATTATTTTTCAGGAAATTATGTTTTGAGTGAGAAAGCATTGTTTGGAGAAAAACTTGTTATTTTCCTGTAAGTATACAAATAAAATCAATGCTACTTAGTTCTTTAAAGACTAGAGAGAAGAGCAGGAATTTTTTGGAATGATCTGTGTGCATTTCCTTGACAACAGATTAAAACTTTCCACTGCAAATGCAAGAAAGCATGAGCAAATGTCATCATTTATTGCAGGGAGTGAGGAGAGTCTGAACTAAAAAAGCCTTGGTACAGTGTTGCTTATTTGTTGTGGTCTGAGAACTCGTAAGGGGTATGAACAGGGCAGTGCATTCCCTGGAAATCAGCTTTACTCTGAGACAGTGGTTTCTGCAGAATGCAGCATTCTTGTGGACAGACCTACAGCTGCCATAGGGAGTTAATTATTGGTATTTAATAAACATATAAAATTTATATGTTTCTTATCCGGGTTAAGTAAAGGTGCCCATCCACCTATGTCATATTCAGTGGTAAATGTCCAAATTAGGAAAAGGTGACACATCATGTTTTTGCGTCCACATTTGTCCCAATATACTGTCATTGCTGTCCAATAGGGATCATACCCAGATCTTTCCCTTCTAACTGGCTTGTGGCTGTCATGAACAGGTTAGTTTGACCACTGGTGAATTAACAACAGTTTTGTAATACAAAACAAACATATGTACCATAATAATAGTTCAATATTAGCTAACAACATGTCTATACATCTAATGAACAATTAACAAAACTTTTTTAAAGCAGTTGTTCCCAGTTACCCAAAGGTTATGTGCAAGCTATCTCAGGTGCAATAGCTCAGTGGTTCTACTGGATGCCTGGAGTCCTGTGTTGAATGAGCCTGGCTGCTAGCGGGGACTGATGACATTCCCAATATTTCAGGGCAGACCCATGGAAGGACTGTGTTTTCACACAGAACCCTAGATATCAGGAGAGGGACAATAATAATGATAAAACTCTTCAGAATGTGTGGCGTGAAGACTGCTGGCAGTACTGCTGTTATACTGCTGGTGGCCTAAGGATGTAAGTGAGACAAAGTTTACAGGGAGAAGTAGTATTTTTTATGAAATTGGAATTGGTAGAGTTCAAAAGGGACAGATGAGCTTTGGGGCATACTAAGAAGATCCTAAGGGACTTGAGGAAGGGTCTGGTCTCTGAAAATTTTCTTCTTATTTTTCCCTAGCTATAGATGTGGTTTCATAAAATATGTTTCCTTCTCCCATTAATCTTGTGTTTTCCTTGTGTTTCCTTCAGTGTGTGGTTTTCCTCCCAGAGGTCATACCAGTCTGGTTCTGCATCCAGTTAACACTGTCCCCATTCCTCCCTTAAGTTTCTGTCTCTGTCAGTGCTTGGAGACCCTCAGGGTAACTTTGGCCTATTTGATTTGAAGTGGCCGTAAGTCAGTGCAGAGATGTGTGGATGTGCAATCAATACCTATCTTGATTGGTTTTTATGTCTTTATTTTTCTCTGGGATGGTGCAGACTCTACTATCCCAACAGTGCAGCTGAATTCGATCTGAAACGTAGCTCAGACTTTCATTACTTTCCATGGCAGTAATAAAGCTACTGGGCATGGAATACTCCTCTGAGATTTAGAAATTGGTACCTGGTTTTAATTTGGGAATGATACTTGTTTTCTATATCAGGCCACAAAAATGCCTTTGGAGATGGACACTCTCAGATTTGCCTTTGGCTGGTGGTCTCGCCTCATAAGGACAAGGAATGACACCTGCAAGCTCTGATTGAAAAGGGTTGGCTGTTTGTTCAGACCCTGCTCCATTTCCACTTTAAATGAAAGTTCTTTGTGCAATTAACTAGAGGGACATGCTGAGAGGCAGTACATTATCACTTTCCAAGGCTATGGGAATATGAGTGCCCCTTCCCTTTTCCTTTCCTATGGCGTAATTTGTCAAGGTGTTTAACTGTGTGCTGAAATTCATAAAGGGATCTTGTCTCTCACCTCACACCTTCTGCCATTTCTCCTCTTGGGAAGCTTTCTCAGCAGCTTTCTATGCTATTTCAGTTGTGATTCAGTCTCTTGGGAATCCTGGGAACTGCACAGCTCTCTCTTGACTCCACGTTCCTTCAGGTCAGGTTGTCATGAGATATATGATGGTCTCATATATCTCATGTCCAAAAAGCAGAGCTGCTCTGGTGGTTGCCCTGGTTTTTTTTTGAGACTGATGTGATGAAGGAAGGAAGCAGTGTGAGGAGAGCTGGGAAGAGAGGGACAGTCTTGCCTGTGGTTTCTAATCCTCCTGAATGAGACTGGGTCTGTGGCATTGCCATTTAGGAGCAGGGGATGGTGGTTACTTGCAGCTTGCGTATGCAGCACTGTAGGAGCATCTGCAGTTCTTATAGATGGCAGGAATTCCATGTGGAAAGTGAGAAGTTTAAGTCAAAATGCTCATCTTGGATACTAATCATATGTTTGGCTCTCTTTCACCCTCTGAAGTAAATTTGCACTTAGAAGACTTTTGCTCAATTCAGAATGTTGCACAGCAGGTCAGCATCTCAGCCTGCTCACTAGCATGAGTGAGAGTGATCAAACCCAGAATTTCTCCAGATGTTGTTGTGTGGTGCAGCTAAGTGGGACTCTTACAATACGTATCTGAATAATTCCTCTGTCTCAGAGGACCAAACACTTCTGCCAAAAGCTGTTGAGCCAATTCAGTCTTCTTTTCCATTAGAAAGTCTCCTTAAAACATATACAGATATCAGCGTTCACTCACAGTCACTGATAGCTTCTTATAGCACCTGTGGATAGTATTGCCTTTTTTGGATGCCTGGAATCTTGGCAAAGTCCAAAAAATTCAGCTGAAGTGGTTTGATGGAAAATGTCTTTTGTAGAAAATGCTTTTTTTTTTTTTTTTGTTAATCTGAATCACATTCCATTTTTATCAAAGTGGATGTATTTATGAGAACCTGATTTTTTTTTCCAGGCTCAGTAAAAAGAAAAATAGTTATTTATAGCTTTAGAACTGGGGTGGGAGGATATTTCTAAGCTAAATATGTCTAAACTTTGATCAGAGAAGTAGTTTATTACTAGTACTGATTATAACTGTGGTTGTTTAGGAAAACTTGGAAGTGTTTATGTATACTAGGACATGGGTGTCTCAAGTTTACCAGGTGTTTAAGGCTAGGCTAAATGAGCATATTTGCTGAATTGAAGTCAGTTATCAGGAGAGTAGACTTCAACCAGCAGCCACAACTGAGATTATGCCAATTCATATAGATTCCTGACCTCAGTTATCAAGCTGACAATTTAATACTTAAATAAGTAGTAAATTTCCTCAGGAATAAAGGATTTTTTTTTTTTTTCATGTGAATCTTCTGAGCAGTGAAAGAAGACTGGAAGGGAGAAATTAAACTTTGATTTCCTGGTCTAGAGCCTTCTCTTTATTTTCATAGAAGCTAAATACACCATGTTCAAATATAAATTTCTTTCTTCCATTTTTTAACTAGGAGCCAAAGGTCTTAACAGAAATCAATCCATGCAATTTATTTTTAACTTCACCCTGCTTAGCTACAATTGATTTTTATCTTTGCGATCGATGGTAGAGAAAACGGCTTGGCGGGACAATGGAGCACTCTCCAACTTGTAGAGTTTGGTCTTTGAGTCTTTTATTGAAGAAATCATTAAAAGCTTATTATGAAACTAATAGGATGAAGATGTTTAAATGATGAACATGATTACACCTGTTTTACTGGTGAATAATGCCCACTACAGATGATCTTTTCTTGCTCCTATTTAAAATGCTGGACAGCACTCCAGTGGGGGAAATTAATCCATATAGATGAAAGTGCATTCCAGGTGCTAGTTAAAAGCTCTCCTTAGAGCAAGACAGACAGTAAGTAGTTAGCTACTTTCTTATTCATTACTGGGTGCTTTTCATCCATTTCTAGCACTGTTTTATCTTTGCTGTGCCAGATATCAAATTTGGAACTTGAACCTAAGTATCTGTTGATAAAAATTATTCACATTTTCCTTTATTTATTTATTTACATTTATTTTGTTTCTAGGGCTTTTGTGCTGTACTTTCTTCTATCACTCTGTTCCCTCCCTTCATGTTATCTAATTTATTAGCAGTGTCTGCAGCTGAAGATGTAAAGGATTACCTTGGCAGGTTTATATGCTTCCTCTGAAATCCTTCAAAAGGAGATTTAATGTGAACAATTATGCTCCTCTCTTAAGTTGGTTTCTGTGTGAGTAATATGCATTTGCAGCTCTAATGTAGTTCCTGTTTTGGTGTAACCATGCACATTTTCTGTAGGAGTAGCTTTTAAAGCAAATCCAGTATTTTCATTCAAGATTACTCTGTCCCATAGCTGTGCCATCATAGCTCTGATGGGAGAGGGAAGTGACAGGGACTGGGCAGTATAATAAATGCTCTTTTCTCTTAGCAAATTTTCACTGATGGGTCTGCCACTCTGTATGTGGCATGTGTTCAAAACCTGATGAATTTAACAGTCCATTTGAGGGTGCTTTGTGCACAGAAACACTAATCCATATGTCTCTGCAGCATAGAGAGATGTTATTTCCTCACACTCAAGTGATTACGTATTGCTTTAATAAATGTGCAGAAGGTAGGATATTAATGAAAACCACAGGGAGATAATTCAGGTTAGATGGTACCTGTCATGATGTGATTTCTGTTGGGGCAGCGGAGAACCTCAGTACACAGAAATATCTGGAAGATGGTTTGTCCTGACCACAGTGGGTAATCAAGAAGGAAGAACATTATACGAGGCCTGTGCAGACATGTTCTTCCTCATCTGAATCGCTTGTGACTTGTATTTGGGTTAGGTTTGGGAGAGGAGGCACAACTTACCAATCCTCATGCTGGCAGACCTATGCAAGGCCTAGACAGTAGCTGGCTCTGAAGAACACCAAAATTCCTTGATAAAAATGTGAGTGCGGCAGCCTGCCTCCTTAGCTTGTCTTCACTCCTCCATGCTTTAATTTGATTTAGGAGATTTTATACCCACAAGAAGGAGAAAGGGTAAATAAAGTTACAACAGTGAGGAGGGATGCCAGGGTAACCTATGGAGGTGGAGAACACAGATCCAGGATGCTGTTGCAATACTGATACAGTGTTTCTCAACTTTTGACTTCTACCAACTAATTTCATGTTACTGGGAAGGAGGGAACTCTACAAGCAGAGAAAGTCACCTCAGAGGAAAAACGAAGGGTTTATTGAAAATAACATCAGCTATGTACTATCAACTACTTACTATGGACAAGGAAGTTTAAAATCTGGTTCTATAGTGGACTGGGTCGCCATTTACTATGCTTGAAGTGGGAAATTACAGGAATCACAAACATCTAAACATGTCTGGTCGTTCTGGGTTGATCTGTGCTATTACCAATTCTCTTTTGCTTTGAATATTATCAACAGTGTAAAAAGTAGATGACCTATTGCAATAACTGTGCAGGCTAAGTGATAGTTATCATTGTAATCCACTCAGGCTGATAGAGTACGTAGAAAAGAACCCTGCATATCTTTTAGCCATTGGTTTAGGAAGCGTCTGCTCTCTGCACACTGTCACAGATTCTCCACCAAGGCTGTGCCTCCAATACATGGTGTTTCATTGTCAGCATCTGTGCATGTTCTTTTAGGCTTTCTGCAAGTTGTTTGAGCAGCAGGAGGCAGGTGGGGTCTTGCTTAGCCCAGAGTTGTTTCAGAGATTTAGTAGTTCCATGTTTCTTCCAGCAATACCTGCCTTACATTGGAAATTACGGGTCCCAATGACAGCTAGCTAGGAAGACGAGAAGAAAACCCGGTACACTGTGGTTTGCAGTTCGTGACACATGTGTCCTTATATTCTGGAACCTCATAACTCGCTTTGCTTGCTTTCCAAACTCGTTTAGATGACACGTGTGTTTTATAGTTAAGCAGAACATCTATCTAAATTAAAAAAAAAAAAAAAGGAAAAATGAAAAACAAAATCTACCCTTAAAGAATCATAACATGATCTTTAACATGACAAATGGATTTGTGTGTTTCTAGGCATGTCACAGAAATTATGAAGATGAATGAATTCCATAGCAGATTTTCTATAATTCTCTGCATCCTTGTGAAATACTTGTCTTCTATGTTTGATGCACTGTGTCCCATTGCAGGTCAGGAATGGGGATGAGCCAGCATCCTGAAACTTTCAGGGCTTTAAAGATAAATTCCTCATGTTTCTCTTCTTAAGTGTCAGCTGATGTGAGACCAGACTTTTGTCTTGTAACAAAATATGGAAGTATTGAAGAAAAGTAGTAGATGATGAGTAGAGGGGGGAAGAAAGAACACAGGTTAGGAAAGACAGATGTGTTTAATGACAAACACATTTGTCCAAAAGAATCATTTCCACTGGCCAGAAACCCAATTAAACACATAAAATGGAAATCCAGAAAAACAGATTAACAAACCAGTCATTAGCAAAGGAGGAGGAAAAAGACAAACCCAGCTAATTCTGTACTGAGCTTGATAGATGAGCTCACAGCAAATAATTGGGTGAAATTCATCAAATGTGAACTGAAAGGAGGTATTAGAGAGCAAAACACTATCATAATCTCTGGGATTTACAGTGCTGGAGAGTTTGCTCATAAGAAAAGGAAAAGTTCATCAAAATAAATTAAGTTGGGCCTTCCAAAATTCATTCTCTACCACAGTGCTTGCCAAAAATTCATTGAAGGCTTGATCATTTTTTGGAACTGTTATAACTGTGCACATGAATCATGCAAAGATGAGGTCCTGGCTGGGAAAAGCTTCACACAACTCCTGCCGACAGAATTGTAGGTGGCTTCATATTAGCTGGCTCAGAAAGGCCACAGACCACAAAGATGACTATTTCTAAACTTTTATATAGGTGACCTAGTCCAGGTAGAGGATTGGAAGAGAGTTTAGCTAATGTATAGTGAACTTGAATAGTGTTTGAATCCTACCTTTCTGCCTTAAACAAACAAACAAAAAATCCCTCCAGGTTCCAGTTTGCAGTAGCTGGGGACTTCAATTTACCAAACATCTGCTGGAAATACAACACAGCAGAGGGAAAACAGTCTAGGAGGTTCCTAGAGTGTGTGGAATATAACTTCCTGAGACAGCTGGTAAGTGAGCCCACCAGGGGAGGTGTCTTGCTTGACCTGTTTTTACCAACAGAGAAGGACTGGTGGGAGGTGTGGTGGTCAGAGGCTGTCTTGGGCTAAGCGACCATGAAATGGTAAAGTTCTCGATTGTTGATGAAGTAAGGAGGGGGAGTAGCAAGACCAGTACCATGGACTACCAGTGAGCAAACTTTGGCACTGGTTGAGAGAGTCCCTTGGGAGACATTCCTGAAGGGCAAAGGGGTCCAGGAAGCCTGAACATTCTTCAAGAAGGAAGTCTTAAAGGCTCAGGAGCAGACTGTCCCCGTGTGCCGCAATACAAACCCATGGGGAAGATGACTGGCCTCGCTGAACAGGGAGCTCTTGGTGGGACTCAGGAAAAAAAAGGAGAGTTTACCAGGGCAGGCAACTCAAGAAGAGTACAGGGATCTTGTTGGGTTATGCAGAGAGAAAATTAGAAAGGCAAAAGCCCAGCTAGAACTCAATCTGGCCACTGTTGTTAGAGATAACAAAAATGTGTTTTTACAAATACATTAACAACAAAAAGAGAGGCAAGGAGAATCTCCATCCTTTACTGGAGTCAGAGGGCAACATTGCCACCAAGGATGAGGAAAAGGCTGAGGTACTTAATGCCTTCTTGCCTCAGCCTTTAATAGCCAGAGCAGTTATTCTCAGGGTATTCAGCCCCCTGAGCTGGAAGACAGGGATGGAGAACAGAATAAACCCCCCATAATTCAGGAAGAAGCTGTTTATGACCTGCTACACCACTCGAAAACTCAAAATTCTATGGGGCCAGACGGGATCCAGACAGGATCTATCGTTGGAAGAAGAATAAAAAAAGCCACTCTCCATCATTTATCAACAGTCCTGGCTAACAGGGGAAGTACCAGAAGACTGGAGGTTTGCCAATGTGACGCACATTTACAAGAAGGGCCAGAAGGGGGATCCAGGGAACTACAGACCTGTCAGCCTGACCCTGGTACCAGGACAGATCATGGAGCAGTTCATCTTGAGTGCATTCACGTGGCATATGCAGGACAACCAGGGGATCAGGCCCAGCCAGCATGGGTTCATGAAAGGCAGGTCCTATTGTCCAACCTGATCTCCTTCTATGATCAGGTGAC
>NW_010298939.1:17254-44881 GCF_000700745.2 Antrostomus carolinensis | reverse complement strand
CCCCGCTGCCGCCGAGGGCCTGGGAGCAGCCTTGAGGGGACATGTGTGTTCCCTTCCTCCGTCCCCGCTCCCAGCTGGTGCCCTCCGGGAGAGGCACGAAGGCACGGGCCTGTCCTTGGGTACTGCCAGCCTGGGAAGGCACCTTGGGAAGGGACGTGTTTCGTAGCAGGGCTCCCAGGCAGCTGTTCAGAGACACAGGAGAGGGGCAGGGACGAGGAAGGATTGCGGCCAGGAGAAGCCTGGGCAAACAGACCAGGTGACACCACCCAGAGAGAGGAAGCACCACCGCTGGAGCTGCAGCAGGGAGCTTGCCCACCACTGTGAGACTTGGTGACCAGTTCTTGCTCAGAAGGGTTTAGGCTCTTAAAACACCAGGTCAGCCTTCCGTGTCTCAGACCCTACTGCCAAGAACTCCACTGAGGAACTGCTCTCACCTAGAGCGTTCTACCCATCAGCTTTAGCACACACCTCCAGCCCTCACCTCCCACACTAGCATGCCTCAGCACAGATCCAGCGCAGTGCAGCATTGTGCCCATGTCATGCTATATCACTCTACTGAACCCACACAGGATTCACTGGTACTACAAAAAGTTCCATCTTCAGAGACAGACTCATCCCATATATTCTGGTCAGTAGCAGTGCACGCTAGCCAGCAAGAAGGTGCTATTACTTGCTAAGCAAAGAAACAAAGAGAAGTGAGGAGGCCTTTCAGAGTTAGGTGACTTAATATTTGTGTATTGTTTAATTTAACTTCTAAAGAAAGCTCCATGTGTAACCAAACCACCTTCTTCCAACATCCCCAAACCAAAGCTGGATGAGTCTCTAAAGTCCCTGAAAATTTATATACTGGAAACACAGCAGGTACTGGACAGAGGTATGAAGTACAAAAGGGGAAGTCATCAGAATAGGGGAACACTGCAATATCAAAGTATGTAAAAAAAAAACTTACTTTTTTTTTTTTTAATGCTTGCTTTAGTGGTCCATAACACAACCAGAGGGAAAAAAAAAACCAAACAAAAACAACAACAACAAAATGAAAACCAAAAAAACCCCAAAACAAACAAAACAAAACAACCCCCAAAACCCATTTACAAAGGAACCCCAGTCAGCAAGCTTCTTCAAGAAGAGATGTGAATACTTATCCTATGGCACTCCTTCATAGATTTGCGTCCCAAGAAAAGCAAAGCTTTCCTTAATCCATGCCAGACTCCCGGCCAGCAGGTTGGGTGACTTACGGCACAGTGCTCTTCAGCAGCACCTTGCATCAGGTGGGCTGGTGTGCTTGTCCCTGGATGCAGCCCCTGGGAGAGTGCTGACAGGATCTCTCTACACCCTTGGGAGTTCGCACGCTCAGTTTTCTTGACTAACCACCACGAGCAGCTCAACTTGTCTCTTCAGTTGGACTGAGCTCCTCGTAGTGTTCCCACTGACTCCCAACTTGCTCGACTGGGTCCTCAACGCCTGACAGAGGCCCCTCTGGCATCGTGCTAGTGGCAGGCAGCAAAAGGAATTGTTTCAGTGACTACAGTGCCTCTGGGTTTGCCATCACGAGCCAGGCTCATATGGATTAGAGTCTGACAGCAAATTCATTTCTACAACCTACCCATCTCAAATGAAAGATGCCACTGACGTGCACTTCTTGGAGGAAAAAAAAAAAAAATACAAAGAAAATTACAAAGATACACAACTACCTTTTTCTATCCATACTTTATTGCAAGTGTATATATAATTATTTTAAACAAGAAATTCCTTTCATGGAAAGGAGAAACCTTTACCATTAAAATAGAGTGATTATACCACAAGTATTTTACAAATATGTACAAATATTGGCAGCTAGTTTCTAACATCAGCTAATAAATGCTTACATTTTACCCTCTACCAAACTAATCAAAACCAAAAATAGAGACCTTCTAAATCTAAAGACAAACAAAACATAAATCTATTACTAGCAGGAACAGGTGGGGTTTTTTTTTTCATATGAATACAAAAACTTGCATAATAGATATTCACAGTGCTTGTAAGATATTAATTCATTCTCAGTCTACACACATAAGTGTCCGGTCTCCCCTTCATATGCATATGTAACTTAAGGTACTGGAGGGAGCTGCGTAGACCACAGAAAGGCAACGGTCAGACCTGTGGAGTTTGCCTTCCCCATCAGCCACGAATAAATAAAAGAAACCCTCAAGTACATACAAGGCAGTGGATGCTCGTGCAAGAGCCAATTACACTTTTTTCAGGCATTGGTGTATTTTGTAACCAGTGACAGCACGATTACAGCATTCACCACATCCACTGAATGCCAGAGAGAAAACACCGAGCTGTCTGGTGGCAACAGACACTTCAGTGAGGTGGTTCGGCTGGAGCGGGTAATGAACGTGATTGTCTGCGAGTGTGCGCAGATGTGAGCACACGGCACACACGTGTGTTCTGTGACACTTTTCCAAACAACTATACCCACTGAATTTTGAGCTTTTTCCCTGTTAACAGCCATTGCCAGAACCACGAGTAACTGAACATCTGCACAGGTGGGAGAGCAACATAGCAGGGGGGTTGCTCCAGACCCCCCCACCTTTTCCACAGACAGTTACAGGCATTGCTGCAGTAAGAGCCATCCCTCCAGCTGTGTGGTGGCTACGACAAAAAGGCTGTTTCCTGCAGCAGAGCCACTGGCCTCCTGGATCCTGGCTGTGCCCATCTCTCACGGCTTAGGGCCAAACAGGCCCCAGGTAACTGAGAGTGACCGACAGCAGGACTGTTCATCAGCAGCCAGATATCCTTTACCCATTTAGATCCATTTAGGAGAGTTTATTTTGGATGCAGTAAATATACCTCAAGTACTCTGTAAAGGCATTTTGGTTTTGCTTAGAAGAAAGGAAAAAGGAGCTACAGTGGACACACAGCTTCTAATTGTTCATTACAAAAAGAAAGAACAGTGTGATCAAAGAGGGCATGGTCAATTAAGTTGTGGCTACAGTGAGCTTGTGCCCATAATTCATTCCTCAAACACACAGCTAGGGTTTGGTGCTGGATTCACCTCAGAGGATGTACAGCCACTGGTGCCACTTCAGTAAATGCAGATACACCTGCATGCTCTGTCTCTACACCACACTCACTTGCACAGAAATAGTGAGATGAAAGACTTCATCGATTTGCTTTTTAACAGCTTACCAGAATGCCATTTACCGGACAACTACTAAGCCAGCAAGCCCACCCACCATCGAAGTAGCAGCTCAAACCCTCCTTGTCATTTTCTGGCTTCCTTCCTTTCCTGAATTCAGCTATCTCCAGCTTTTTAGTGATCAACACTGCACAACACACACTTACTCAAACAGCAATAGCATCAGTCTGCTTCTAGAGTCTGCCAAAAAATTATTAGCTTCCACCTGCGAGGTTGTCAAAAGCTGGGCACAGCTTACACATGCCTGTAAGTACAAGCATCCCAAATGCTGGGAACTGATGAGGGGAGGAGGAACTGTGGGGAGACAGGGAAGGAAATCAAACAAACTTACATCTATTTGGATGTAACCAGGTAACAGGATGTTTTCCACACCAAATGCTTGAATTAAACAGCATAATTATTTTCCTAGTGAGAGCCAGCACAGCCAGCTCCACCATTCAAAATCACCAAACAAGTACCCTTGTTTTGGCACACGAACACCCTATGCTTCCACCATCACCGGCCCTGCAGCACCACACACTCATATTTGCATGACCTATTCATGACTATGTTGGATGCAGTCACTCTGTCTGTCCTTCCAAAGCAACTTTCTCCAGTCCATGCTTGCTTCCTAAGCGGAGGAAAAATTTCTAAGGAACAGATTTATTAAAAACAAAGAAAAGAACAACATAAAAAAGTATGATTCAAAGTAAGGGATGATCATGCCTGGACAAATGATCCAGTCACACTCCTGTCTTCCAAGAGCCAATTAATGCTATTAACTTGTCTTCTGTACCCTGAGAAGCAGACAAGTCAATTATTTTACCCCCTTCCCCCATTTCCCCAAGGATATAAGCATTTATTTACCAATCTGCATCATGGCAGTAGTAGACAGCTGAGAGACAGTTCCATTTGTTGCATTAAAGAAAAAAAAGAAAACAACAAATAACAAAACACACATTGTATTTGGCTGGATGCTTACAATGAAACAACAACAACAAAAAAGGGAAGGAAACTCCTGGCAAAGCGGGTCTTGCTCCCAGTAAAGCAAATAGACAAGTTGTGTTCATTACAACAGACACAGGCTAGACACTTCCATACATAGCCCTCCAAATGTTCTCAGAGTATATCCTGGCCCGACAGCTGTTGGCAGTGCTGCAGCAGCACAAATTCAAGAGAACCAAACTATCTGTACACTTGTATTAACATAAATGGACCACGAGAGAAAGGCAGGAGATAAACTGACAGAGACATTAAATTTCTTTCCAATAAATCCATTTAGACACAGCATTTGCTTTACTAGCTCAGCATCAGTTTTGGTCCACTCTTTTTGGTTTTTATGTTGGTTGTGTCACTGCTCATGGTGCAGGCCACTTCCATTTTCTGCTCAGACAGACACTTCAAATGCCAACGTTAAGTGCTACACTCCAGTTGATTTGTCCTGTAGTCAGGTCTGCAGAGGTGATGTCACTTACTGATTATGGAGCTGAGTAACAAAGCTGTTCACAGTCTCCTGCAAGAACCAGAGTGACATCACATGTGTTAATGAGGTATATATTTCCATGATGAGCTCTTTCCTGGTATGGAAGAGCTCCAATCTCATTACACCACAAACTCCTCCGGGAGCTGGTCTTCTCCCAGGAGATCCAAGGAGAGGCAGTTCATAGATCGCTTCCCATAAAGGGCAGACTTGGTTTTGCAGTCTGCTGTGGAATAAACGCAGCCATAGACAGACAGCTTATCCTCCAGGCTGCAGCCAAACGTGTAGCTGTGGGATGTGTCTGAAGACAGCGTGGCACTTAGTGGTGAGTGCTGGTGCTTGTAAAGGCGGATGTCATCCAAACTCTGGCTGTGCTGGTCCGTGCAGCTCCTGCTTCTTGTTGATCTGACCTGGTAGTTCAGCAAGATACACACGAGTAAAAACAATGAGCTCAGATACAGCCTAAGGATGCTGGTTATGCATGCTACAAGTTTTACAAAATTGTTCTTCCACTCCTTCAAAACAGCCCCACCAGCTTTCTGAAGGACATTGGCTTAATGAAGAAGCTATGAACCATTAAGAAATTACAAGTGCATTATGCTGCTCTACCACGTTGAGCCAGATCCTGATCTGTCTGCACTGTGTCCTCAGTGTCCAGTACAATGGACAAAACACTTGACAGGTATTGACACCTGAATGACCTGACACTTCTTGGCAGATCCATTCAGTCATCAAATGGACAAAGTGCACGTAACAAAAAATAACGCCAACTGCTTGAACACACAGAGTTAGTAAATGCTAATGAGCTGAAAGGAAGGCTCAGAAGGCAACCATAAAAACTAATGGATTACAGTGTCTAAAATTCACTAAGTGCAACGCACAGTTTAATCTACGTAACATTGTTCAGCAATGAAGAAAACAGGAGCGACAAACCAGCAGTAATTCCTAGATGCAGTGTCTTGCTACACAAGCTGTAGTGACTCCGCCTCTGTGGAGGAATTCCTGAGACATTTCCAACTTCCTCATCTGTTTTTTCTTGCTGTCTCTTCATAATCAGCTTTTCAATGCTAACATTAAGGCTGAAGTCAGGAATATCCCTTTTAAACCAAGATACTTCTATTGATAACACAGAAAACTTCCTCCCAGTACCACTTCTCTCACCTCCGTGGGAAAGGAATTAAAAAAACTACCCTGAGGAAACCACGTGCTGGCTCAGCTGCACTCCCAGAAACAGGCACACACTGTATGGTCCCATGAATGCCAGGGAAACCCAGTCCTGCAGCATTTCGTTACCTGGCCTTGTAAGGAATGGGGTTTTTGTTTTGTTTTTTCCAAAGGTGCACCAAGTATTTGATGCATAGAAGTGGCAGCCAGGTCTTTGGAATTGCTTAGACAGTCCTGTGCTGATCAGAAACATTCTTATAAAACAGATGCCTCCCAACCAATTAATAGCATAAGCACATATTTGTAAAAGCATTAACATTAAAAACATTACTTTAGGCAAGATGCCCACTCCCTGCCTTGCACTCTTAAGTCATTCCACTCAAATATAGGAATAAGTTCATTATGATTTGTACTGCACGGTCTCTGGCTTTGGAAAAAATAACTAAGATCTTATTTAAATCTCTTATAGCACTTTATAGACTATTTTCACTGATAAGTGAAAAATTTCTTATCTCTTTTGACTAGGTGCAGGAAGAAGCACAAAAGAGGGGAAAAAAAGTCCTAAGAAGTGATTGAAGTCCTTGTTCAGAAAAGTTCAGGGAGTAAAGGGGAAAATGATAAAACAGATTTTTTAAATTCTTTTAGCAGATAAGGCTAATTTGGATTCAGGGAGAGAAGAAATGGTGGAGGCTTGGTTTTCTTTATAAAAAACAAACAAAAACCCAACAACACTTCTATCCCAGTGGGTACAGCTATACTTTGAAAAGAAATATTATTTGGCCTTGAAAAGACATTTTAATAAGCTTTTTCCAAGCACAACTTATGATACGACATATTTTACCATATATAGTTGTCTTTTCTCAAGGGTTTGATGAAAGGAAAGTGTTGACAACAAAGACTTCAGCACGCACATAGTATAATCACCCAAATTATAGTGATTAGAGCTTGAGCATCTGGTTTTGCTCTGAGGTGAGCTCCTTCTGGCTTCAGGAGCAGGAAGATGATCAAGTTTGCAACCCACGTCCAAACAGCATGGATGGTCTTGGCTCTACATTGCTTTGAAAATCTGGAAGTGACTTATTTTCCATTTCCCATCTGGAAGCCTAAGGCAGACCATAGTTGGCTTGCAAGATTTCCTCACTGATCGCTCCAAACCTCTCTATACTATTCTGGACCCAAATGCTGCTCTCATCCTATTCCTGAGAGCAGTAGCTGGCCAGCAGCTGGTTTTGGTTACGCCATTTAAAATCAGTCAAACCCAGACCAGTCAAGGGCACTTGATTTGCAGCTGTCTCCATTACACTAGACCTTGGTTCAATGCTCACACACAGACCCTCCTGCCAAGCACCCCCCCTTACCTGGTGAAGGGATTCCACACTTTGGCCTCTCATTTTTATTAGTGTGACTTGCACCACAGACAGTGATTCCTGATTTATAGCTGCAAAGGAGAAGGAGGAAGTGAAAAACATGGCCATAGGTTTTGTGGGCTATAGAAAAGAGAAGCTGTTCTCACAGGTCACATTCAAACAATGCTATCCTATAAATATAAATATACATCAATAAGCACCCTCAGTGCTCTGGGAGTTTTGCTCACAGGTACTCCTTTTTGCCCCTAAAGATCAATGTTTTAAAAACTCTCAAAAAACCAGCTTCTCACCAACTTGTCCCATATTCACCCATCTTGCTATAAAAGGCTGTGTGGCTTAAGGCCAAGCAACTCCTGCATGACCACATTGTCTAGCATCCCCTGTATCACAAGCCACAAAACTTGACCTATTAGTTCCTGTGACTAGACCATTAATCTGTGGTTGAAACCCTTGTCTGTTTTATGGTATACAAATTCCTTCACTACAAAAAGTTTACCTCAGTTGTCTTTTTGTCATTAACCGAGTATAAACTTAGCAAATTTGGAGAAGGGAGACCTTGAGGAGCACAGAGGAGAGCAGCACTGTACAATATAGGGTGCTGGCCTTTAATCTCTAGGTGAGCTGACTTCAAATTCTGTTGCAGTAGGGCATTAAGTAGCACTGGCAGTTGTTTGGAAGAAGATACAGCTTCCTTGGATCCCTCAGATTATGCCTGTTGCTAGAGTCTAAAGAAAAGCACTGAGCAGTAGCAGAAACCCATCTCACCTTGGCAACTAGTAGCATCTAGAGGAAGAGATTCAACAGATTCTCCCACAGTGGCCTCCTCTAACTGGTCTCCCTCTAAAGGCTCATCTACAGGCACCTCCTCTGGCTCATCTACTGCCAGCTCAAGCTCTAGGAGGAAGAGAGTGGCAGGAGAAGGGTTAGCATTACATTTCTGCTCCAAGCTGCTTCACGTTCTCTTACTCCCCATTCTCCTACAGGAGAAGGCAAGAGGGGGACTTAGAAGTTGTTCCACATCTCCAAATTCCTTACCATCATCCTGAGAGTCATCTTCAGCCCGCCCCTTGCTGCCGCTGTCAATGCCAGAGCTACCATAGCTGATGGTTGAGCTGCAGGATTTCTCTTTCCTATGCACCCGGTCAATGCTGAAGGGCTCATCCACTGACATCTCCACTGACACCCGGTGCTGGGAGTCAGCCTCGATGCCCGATGTGTGAGAGCTGCCATGGCTCCCTGTGGACTGGCGTGAGAGACGGTTGTCCCTCCGGCTGCCGCCGCTGCTCCCGCTGCCACGCGAGTTCTTATCGCAGGGGTCCAGGTCCATGTCTAGCGTGTCACTGATATAGGACTCCCGGTAGCGCTTCTTCTCTGAGGAAGAAACAAGATAAACCAATGGGAACTTTAAGCAAGCCTGAAGGAAGGGTAGCAATAACTATAAGCTCTAGGACTAGCACAACCCAACAATTAAGAAACAACTGCTGCAGTTGCTGAACAAATACAGGGACAGTTTTGTATTCTGTTTGCTCAACAGATACTGGGATGGCCAGTCTTATGGCCATGATATCTGTTTTATCATGGTTGTAGAAGAATCAGTCAGTCATACTTGCAGTAAACCCAGCATCTCCTGAGCTGGAACAGGCAGGTAGAGGCAGTTATGATACAGAATGAAGGAAAGGTCAAAAAAAGGGAGTTACTTAGCCAAGTGTAGTCTCTAAAAGTTTTAGTCTTTAAAAACAGAATGCATTGATTGTTTCTTTAAATGGTCACCAACATGTGGAGACAGCGAAGAAGAGGATCCCCATGGCTGGCATTTATTAATGATTTATTAATTATTTCTCCCAGGGCTTGTATCTGTTACCTAAAGATATGTGTGCTGAGGGTCGTCAAGAAATCCACAAGACACTAATAGACACAAAACAACCTTGGGCCTTTTGTCCACAGGCACTTGATTAGTGAGCCTTTCCACAGGTGACTGGCACGTGCCACTGCTTACTCCTGCACAGCTCAAGGCCACTTTTATAACCCCACTGAAGGGAAAACCAGAAATAACGAAGCCAGATGAGACCAAGGGCTGCCTTGCCCTGAACACCAGTTCCACACAGCCAGCTATCACCACTTCAGAGATGCATGGAAGCTCCTTAGAGTTAGCTGAGATGGCCAATAACCAGAAACATGTTTATTCCTGACTTCTCCCTGGAAGGAGTCAGCCTATATCCTCAGACAAGAGGACCTACTGCTGCTGTTTGACTTCTTGAAGCTAATGATGCAAGGCTTACAAATCCCAGAGAAGACAGAGAAGGTGTGATCGGAGAATGCAGGGAACAGGAGTCAGGAAAGAAGTAGGGGAAAAAAGCATTCAGGAAAGAGCTAGAGGGAAAGGGGACACCATCCTCTGAAAGAAGACCTGCGCAATGCATTAACACCAGTCACCAGTGAGAGGTAGGCCGAGAAGTTGTTTCCAGCTTGCAGAGCTGGAAAATGGAAGGGCACAAGCTGAGAGGTGATGAAGTTATGTTTGCCTAAAAGGTACCAGGGACTGTCAGAGTTCAAGTCACTGTTCCTATGGAGAGGGGACACCACCAGAAATCACAAATTCTGAGGGTCCTAATCTGCTCTCAGGCTGTTTCTGGCACCTGCAACTCCTGGCTCTTAACTGTTGGACACTATTATAGACTAAATTGTGGGCAGTATTTTGTAAAGGGCACTAAAAAACTAAGACACAGGCTCACAACTTGTATTGCTTCTTGAACACAAGAAGCTTTATAATGGAAAGCTTTTTATTCAAAATTACTTCCACTCAGAAGCATGTGTCAAATGTGCCCAAGCAGGGAGCACAGAGAGTGAGGATCTCCTCTTATTTAAAGAGAGATATTGCACCTCTACTGCTCTCACATACGCTTTCTGATCACAGTCTGATCACAGTCTGGGAGCCATAAACACTTCCAAGCAATGGACCTGAAATATATCTAACACCTCTATTTGTCTCACTGGCTTCCTGATAAGGCCATTAATCAGAGAGCAGCCACCATGAAACAACAGCAGAGCCTAACATGCCGTACTCGTCCCCTTACTAAAGTCACCTGCTCTTCTGTCACATACCTTCAGCCTCCTCCAGTTTTTGGATTTGCTTCAGCACCGGCTGGATATTCAGAAAGAGCCGGTGGCTGTTGCTGAGGAGCTGCAGCAAGTGCCGTGACCTGAAGGGGCAACCCGTGTAGTAAACCAGTTTCCGTGCAGAGGGCAAACCATCTGGCTGGATCTCAAATTTTTTCCCCTGCATAAAGAGGAGAGATGCCAGTGAAATGAGCAAGAGAGTGTTTTCAGCCACGCAGCTACCAGAGATAGCTGAGGTCTTGTGCATGCAGGTGACAGGACCTGACGTGGCTGTCGGCCTGCCTGCACAGCTTCGCCAGGTTCCTCGTTGACAGCCCGCTGCCAGATGGCCTCCATTCCATCATACTCACCAGAAACGCCAGCTTCCCAATGTGTGACCAGGGAAAGTCGTAGAGGAGCTGACGAACATGATTCACCTCCTGCAACACATCAAACTCAGAGTGACACAGGGACTGGCAGGTACAGGGTGGAGTCAGTGATGTGCAAAGAATTTGCAAACAACCAAGAATTTGAGATATGCGGAGCCTGGCGCTTCAAGGGGAGGCAGAGGAGCGGCAGTGGGGGGGAGGACAGGGGAGCTGGGCAGAGTTAATGCTACACCAGAAGGCTTTCAGGGCAGTCTGTTACCTGATAGATGTGCATTCCTCTCAGGGTCAGGCCCAGGATAATCGTCGGGCGATCCTCCTTCTTATCCTAAAAGACGAGAAGAGCATGGAGTCAAAGGTTAATCTACAAAGACCACGCTCTTGTTCTGGCACCTACTGCAAAAGAGGTAGCAGGACTGCTCATCAGGCAGATGCCATCAGCTCACTTAGTTTTTATTGTGTTTGTAAAGTGCACCTTTTACCTTGTTGACCCCTGAAATATCTACACCTAACATTCCCTCATGCTGGGCGTCTCAAGCATTTTACCAGCAAATGCCCTGGACAGGGAATCCTGCAGCTTTTAGTGATTTGAGGGCATGGACAATTACTGCCCTCAGATGTACCTTGTAACCTCTCATACTGCCACACGCTGTCCCCATGAACATACACCACTCTTGCTCTCCAGGTGACAGAGCACCTGAAACAGAAGGGATGCCAGATTCCTTCTCCTTGCCACAGCACTGCTGTTCCCATCCATGGACTTGCAGGACCTTAGGTCTCCCTTAGCCAAGAGGGAGCTAATTAATGCCCAGAGTTATAGGGACTTTCCTTCTAACCTTTTGATCCCAGTGTTGGCAGCAGTTGGTTTTAAATGTTTACAGCTGGGTTGAAATATTGCCGTGGTTTTCCTCATGCTATACCTTGGTATGACATACTCAGTTGCAGATTATATTCCTTTGCTTGAAGACCAAAAAATAACTAGTTCTTTCAGCTCCTCCTGTCATGGCAGCGTTAGGGAGAGGAACACATACTTTTCTTGCTAGGAGGAGCAGGAGGAGGGAAATTTTGGGGTAAAAACTTATGGGCTCACAGAGCTCAAACTTTATATCAAAACTTTCTCTCCTCATCTGGCTTGTCAAGACACAAGCCTTATGCCATCACATTGCCTCACTCTTTTCCCCTGGTACCATCCATGTCCCCAGTTTAAAGTCACTAAGAAATGCTTTCTGCCTCCTAAGGGCAAAGAGATTTGTAAATCAGTATTGGCCTGGAGGAGAGATACAGGGCTCAGTGCTGTGTTTTATTTTGGAGTTCCCAACCTCAGCAGCAGCAAAGAGGAGGGTGTAAAACAAAAGTGACTGCTTTTTTAATCTCAGGGCAGCCAGCACACCAACACCTTCACCTGGCACCCCTGCTTGCTCAGTTGGGAGCTTTGTGACTCAGGTGTTACTTAGGAGGAGGATATCTCATCATGAGATAACTGTGTTACACGGCAGGAAGAACACGATGTGGATCAAGCAACAAATGATGGAGTTAGGAATGCATAAAATCTAAGTTCAAGTCAGACAGGAATTTGGATATTAGGAACACCCAATTTCACAGCCCTGGTGCTTTCAGATGTAAATTGTATCATGTCCTGCCAGCTAGATTTCTTATGGCATTCAAGTGTAACCAACTCTCCCAGCTGCATCATTAACAGCACTAGAATCAAAACAGAGAGGACAGAGGAGAGGTAGGGGGAACATCTATGGTTTGGGATGAATTAAAACTAAGCCTGGACTACAAACCAAACTGGAACTTATTTCCTCCAGAAAATTCATGTTTTTCCAGTAACTAGAGCTGCTAGGTCTGGTCAAAGGACATGGATACCTCCCAGACATAATTCCCACTGAGCATAAACAACCAATAAGTTTAATTATGAGTCTGGAATACCTCCATTTGAAAGAAGAAAGGTCTAAGCTATTCCTAATGGTACAAGCAGGTTTCACTCACCTAAGTGGAAAAGAAAGCTTCTCTTTAGTCCTATTTCTAGACCAAAACTCTCTTAGCATGTGAAAATGAAGTGCATTCTGATTAAGCAGACTTGAGTAAGGAGTCCAAGACTCAGGGACAAGCAACAATCCGGGAATCCAAAAACTGATATACAGCTGAAAAAACACCAACCACTGTGACAGGGTTGGGGTCAGGAGTAAGAAAGTTGGGATGACTCAGTGTGTCACCTTCAGTTATTACATGGCATTTGTGTGAAAGCTGGCTGACCTCTTGTCACTATTTCAATGTACTGCAACAAAAAAAACCCCCAAAAAATCAAAACAAACAAAAAAGGGGGCTTCTCAGTGATTTCCCTGGTGTGAGTCTACTGACAGGCAGGGAGAAAAATTAAGTTTTACCATTCCTGTGGCCAGTTTCTTGGCTGAGGAACAAAACTAGATTCCAGCTATACCTGTATATTGGCAAGAGATTTGTTTGTGGGGACAGGCCTCATTGGCTGAACATTTTAGACTTGTTTGTCCTCTCTGAATCAGAGGCAACCATCTCTCAAATAAACAGATAATGAAAAATGCAATGGCCCACACAATTAATGATGGGAGAGAAGTTCAAAATAAGAAGTTCTTTGTCTAACCTTCTGTAGCCTGTAGAAGTGAACGGGCACATCTTCCAGCAGGCAGGACTCCTTAATGAACTTCAGCACCGCGTCCTTAGCGCTCAGCCCTTGCTGTTCTCGGTGCATCTCTGGGGCATGTTTCAAGATGTAGTCGCTCCCCCTCTTTGCAATTATCTAAACCACAAGGAAAACAAACAGATCAGCAACTCTTCAGCGATCCCCATGGGAGGCAGCTGTGATCAACAGCAAAGCAGAGACTGAAGGTGGAGGAGGTTCATACAGTCCCTCAAGATGTTAGTCCATGTTCACCTCTACCTCCCAAGAGAATAAACATTTAAAGCAGCCCAGATGATACTGATGTCTCCAAACAGATCCTAGATGGTAAAATCATAGCAGAGCAAGACTAGAGAAGTCACGTCAGCTCTTTTCATTTTTAAATACTGGAATTAGTTTTCCTAACTCTTGGCATCCATAAATGCTTATGGGCAGATAACAAATACTGCTGTGCATGCCAACACAATCAACAGCAACATCTCCAAACACTGCAGAAATGCTAGGTGGTCCTTTTAAGACCAGAAACTACACGTTAGGCTTATTTAGCATTTCTATCCTCAAAGGGGTGGATAACACTATCTTAAGGTTGTTTTTTTTTTTATCTATTAGGAGTGGTTGTCAGGCATGTGGCTTTGCTATGAAGTAGAAAAACCTACACTGGGCCTTTTGCTTTTGCCTTGTGAGTGCTCAGTTCCCACGCTTGCCCACATGCCCTCGCCTTACAAGGCTACAGGGCAGCCCAACCCCCTTCTGTGCCAGACTGGCCCCTTCCAGGCTGCAAGCGGCCGTGACAGGTAAGAGAGGTGTTGGCTGAATTCACTTCACAAAATACCCCACATTGGGGACATTTAAAGCTAGATTCCACCAGGTACCTGAGAGCATCCTGGCAGGAACAACCTGTCCTGGCTCAAAACAACCAGATCCCATCACCACCCAGTTCCCACTTCCATTTTATAGTAAGCCCCTTGTTTACTCTGTTCAGTAACACCTCTGCCCTCCCCTGCATGCCTTGCCACATCAGTTGCCCTCCCACGAGGAAGGCTGGGCTCGGTGGAGGACAACATTGATGCCATCAGCTGCGCAGCATCAGCAGAAAGAAAAGTACCAGCTCCACAGTTCAAAGCTGGGATGATCACCCCGGGGCAGCACTGCCTCTCCTCACTAGCATGAGGCTTGGGGCAGCCCTCGCCCAAATGATCTCAAGCACGTGCTGGAGGAAGAAATCGCGTTGGAGGAGGAGATCGCTCAGTATCTCTGTATGGGAGCCCGGGGGCAGGGAGAGAAGCGTCCCCATGCCTGCCAGATTTTGCTCTCTGTAATGATGTAATAAATCACCCACATACTTGCTTGGGGCTGTGGCTTAGCACAGGTGAGCCAGGCTTTGCCTTGGCCTTTGCAACGTTTACCAGGTGAGCAATAATCTGTGATAAAACTTTTAACTGCCCCAGAAACAGCTTGCATGAGATCCACCTTTTCCAGCCCTTTGTTAGCTACCTCCTGCCAGGCACCCCATAGCAAGGAACAGCATGGGGTGAAGACCTGTTGTCTGGGAGAAAGGTGCATTTCTGCACAGCAAGGCAGGCAGGCTGGGACCTGTGCATAAAGAAGACTCGACCAGCCTTGCCCCCTGAGTGCAACCCCTGTCACTGTGTTGAACCTTCTCCCCAAAGCAGGGGATGGTGCCACCTTTCAGGGGAGACATGACTCGCCTGGGGACAAGCAGCCAACTACCAGAGGCATCTGGGCTTTTCAACAGCTATCCCAAGGTGCAAGCTGGGCTAAAATCCACTGTGACAGTAAGAGAGGGGGGCTCCAGAACTAAATCAGGTTGCAAAGGAGGGTCTGTCCAGGTCCCAGGGATCATCCTGCTTCAGCAGACATCAAACATTACAGTGATGTGTCTGTAGCAAAGCTAGCTTCCCTTTTTATTTTTATGGACATTGAAGTGTTTATCAACAGTTTTCTTGACATTTCACCACAAGAGGAGAACTCTCTGCAGGTAACCAGCTCTGACAATTTGCTGTCATTTGACAACTAAACTGGCTTTCTAAACTGTTTGTAAGTCCTGAAGGGCACAAGCCCATGTGCACATGCTTATAAACAAACATGCAAACCAAACCCACTTCCAGGCCCTTCCTTTTTCTCCTACTGCAGTTGAGCCAGAGATTAATGACAAAGCAAGCACCAGAGGCACTGCACAGCAGTAGTACCCCTTAGGGTTTGGGTCTATCCATCCCAGAGGTGAGCATGACAGAGACAGGAACAAAGGGCAGTGGACTTGGTTTCATGGCCCTGAGGTTTTCTGTAGAGCTTAGGTTGTGCAGATCTTGCAGATGCACCACTGCAAACACACAATTCTTTAAGCCACAGATGAATTAAACAAAGACAGCCACACTGTCAGAGGTACTTATTCGATACCAACACACTCCCTCACCAGGGAAGGGTACACACCACCCACCTCACTGACAAGTGAGCTCAGGAGGAATGGGCACCTACATCCAGTGGAAAGAGAGGAATTACCTCCTGAGAGAAATTCAGGGTGACACCCTACTACTCTGCCTAATCATTGCAATGGGAGTTGCATGGCTGCAGTCAGGTACCACCTTGACATACCTCCTGCTGCGTGTGCAATCTGTTGACAGATCATCCCCCAAAACTTACCCATTGCGGGAAATAGGCCTGAGGTTCAAAATATTTGCCAGCATGGACCTTCTCTCTGTAGTTGCCCAAGTCTGCCTGTAAGCTGTAGGCAGCCAGCAAGAAGTAGATTTCTTCTTTGTGATTGCACCGAGACATAAGTACTTGCTCTTTGAGATGGCAGTAGTAGAGCTGCCGTGCCACCTTATCGCTGCAAGACACAAAGGCAAATTTACTTGAAGAAGAAAAAGTTCAGGCTCAGATAAGGCCCCTCAAACACATCTTCCTTCTAAAAGAAGGGATTAAATTTTGACATCCCTGATGTGTGCCAATGCCACCCTGATACAGTTCTGTGTGTGTAGGGAGCACCAAGCCAAGATCAAGGTCTTCTCTCCCTGAGCGTTGTACAAGCATGGGAAATGGTAGCTTCTATCTTGAGAAGCACGATATCTAAGAAGCTAGGGCAGAAGGTAGATGAAAGAAAAGTCACGTCACACCTGTTTGGGAGACTGACTGCATCAAGCACTTCTGTTTCTGAAGAAAGCCTGTAGCACTCAGTAAAGTCAACTCCCTTGAATCCCAGTCCTGTTTCTTGCACACCTGTCCTCCTTTCCCCTCTAAACCTGGCACTGCTTTTTCATTTCACCCTGCCTTAGGCTCAAGGTATTTTTCAACAGAAATTCCCTGCAAGGTAGATCAAAAGACACAGGAGCCTTGGGCTTGTTTTTGTCTTCTTCCTCAAGCTGCTAAACAGGGATAGTCTGATAAGGCATAACTATTGCATAGCACTGATAACCCCCACACCCCCTGCTGTGAGAGCTCATGGGAGGCAGGCTGCTGACATGTATGTACAGATGAGATGCTGGACACCACCATCTACTCATAAAAGTGGGTGTGCATGTATAGTTTGATGGGGTTGTGTGACTACCTCTGCCTGGCTCCACAAACCTCTCCAATTAAATTACTAGTGCAACAGAAAGTTGCTTGTGTTGCTAAAGGATATGTACGTTGGGGGTGGTAGAATTATATGCAATCTCCCTTTGTACCTAAAAGCAAAACTAAATAAAAAACACTTAACAGCCAAACAGACTCCAGAATAAAGACTCCTCTATATCCAAAATCAAAGACTATGGAGAGAGAAAAACAAAAAAACCACCAAGCTTTGTTCAAGACAAGAACAAATGCCAAAAATTTGGTAAAGATTTTAATCCACCCAAATGATCCCAGCTCTTGGCTTGCCCTGGGGTCACAGCCACGCCAGAAGTGCTGATGTAAATTAACTCTGTCAGTTGTTCATTTTTAACTACCTCATCCTTTGTTCTGTACTGTGGGTGAGGGTGGTGGTGTTTTGAGTGCAGCCCATATTCCATGTGAATGGACTACAGATGCAAAACTTATGAAGTAATTTCTTTTGTCCATTTGCAAAAGTTCATTTCCAGGAGCAGACTGCACAGAGCACTGCTCAGATACAAAAAACAGATCCAAAATTATTACCATGTACTACGGAGTATAAATAGCTACTTTTGGTGATTTCATCTGATGCTTTTCATACAAGCAAAAGATACAAGCAAAAGAGTGTTAAATGTATTTTGATACTGTCATAATTCAACCTGCTTTCTAAACGCAGATGGAAAAGCAGTCACAATCTTCCTAGGGATAAGGAGTGTGATTCAGGGGGAAGACATTCATGGCTGGGTAAGGAAGTCTGTGAAGGTTTTTTTTTTTTTAAAAAGTCAAGTGGATTTTTTTACGCTTATTTTTGTGAGCTCACAGAGATGAGCTTAACAAAGAACCATTATTTTTCTTGCCTTTTAAGAACACAGTGAATAATTTTAAATGCATTAACTACCACGGAAGGTAACTTACCTTATTACTCTTCCATTTTCTACATAGTATTGTACTCTAAAGAACGCAACAACAGGAGGGCTGAATTTCTCTGTTCCCTAGAGCAGAGACAGAAGACATGATAAATACCATTCACATCCAAAATTCCTGTTACCCCATTGGGTAACATTCTTGTCTCCCCAGCTTGCTCCTTGTACTGCTTTTCATTTTCTGCTCTTAGCTCTTGGCAAGTTTTGGGTGGGATCTGACTGTCCTGGAGGCTCACGACAACGAGGCATCATAAAACTTTTAGACAGGCTGAATGGAAAAACACCCTAGGGAAGGCAGAAGATTTTGGATGGCAGGGGGAAGTGAGCAGGTATACAAGAGTCCCAGGATAGCCTGGGGATGCCCAGCCTGGCCCAAAGTCACCCAGCTCAGCACCTGGCTGGGCCACAGACACATTAGCGCTGACCACAGCGAGTTTAAGGCAGCCTTCCCCAAAGCAGGCGGGCAGCGCGCCAGGCTGGCGCGGCTGCGGCATTTCCAGGGCGCTCCTAGGAGTAACCAGCCATCTCTGCACCGCACCACATCACTCGGCAGGGACACACGCTGCTGCCTGCAGCATCTACTGCCCGAGGCCGAGGCACACCAGCCCGATATTAACTCCTTGCCTTTTGTTTGGCAGGGATAACGTTTAGATATTCACACCTTCCTGCAGCCACAGACCAAAAGGAGACATGGATGTCTGCTTCACACTGAAGAAGTCTGTTAGAAGAAAGCCAGCAGGAGTCTTGTTGTTTTAACTACAGCCTACCTTTCAGACTTACAGGCTTGTTTAAACAGGAGAAAAAAGAAGAAAGAAAAAAAATAAAGGAACATCTTATCTTACTAGTTCATTTTCTCATCTTTCCTACTTTGCCACTCACTTCTTTAATGTTCATACAGGTAACTTCGCTTCCACAGGCAGTCCCAGTTTACTGGTCAGCCCCATCTCATTGGGACAAGGTATGCACATCTAATGCAGACAGTAACTTCTTGATCATCATGCAAATATTTATATTTTATTTCTAGAACTTGTTCATAGCCACACTATCAGCTGGACTGGGCTTTCCACCTGAAACCTCTTTAGAGGAATGAAATCTCTGTCTCTTAACCCAGTCTGATAGCCCTGATAGCCTAACTCCTCTCGGGCTTCAGTACTGCCAATACCAACTCATTCAGCCTTTTATGATTCACCTCACACCAGTGGTTCAACACTGATCCTGACTTAAAAAGTGTTGCAAGAATCTAGCCTCAAAGCAACCACAAAGCCTACCCCATCCCGAGGTGACCAGAAACACCTGCCTCAGGAAACCCTTAGTGGCTGGACAGAAAGCCCTCCGCACAACTGGCAGCGGTCTTTGAAGTAACCCTCACTTGTTTGGGAGAAGCAGTATGGGATAAGAGAGCTCCCTAAACCCCACTAGTCATCTGCAAACTTCCCTAAGCAGCAGAAAAGGCAAGCTTGCCTACTCTGCAAAAGAAAACCCTTAAGGAAAGTGGAAAAATGTCATAATGAGCTAATTAAGATATCCGAATGTAATTGCATACTATGCTTTGTTCTAGACTGCGGCTCCTCTCATAATGACACACACAAACAGGCATTATCATGTCTGAACGACCAGCACTAAACAATTACATAAGCTTGTCTTTCTTTCACATAGCTTTTCCCTCCCTTGGCAGGGCTTGCTAGCCTTAAAGAACTAAGGCTCTTCTCAAACAAAATACCTTTCCTCTCGCTCCACTCTCCTTTTGCACGTATTCTGGAAGAGTCACAGCTCCAGTGCTCTTCCTCATATCAGGTTCAAGTCACAAAAGGTCATTTTAGGCTGTTCTGTTTAGGGATAACAATGAGGTTTCCAGAACTCTTTATGGGCTCAGCTGTGTTCAAAAGGAAGACTGACCAACTGACCTTCTCCACGCCTGTAGCAGCTAAGCAGCAGCCAAGTAGCTGCTATTGCTCAGGTGAAGTTGCATAAGGAGCTGTTTCAGCTCTTTTAATTAATTGTACAGTCGTGGTGCAAGTCACTGCATCTTGCTACTGAACAGCATTCTGCAGACCGTCTTCAAGAAATGCTTTATGGACTTTAGTTTAAGAGCTTTTCATTTCCAATACCAAAGCAGTAGCCTCTAAAATTAAACATCTGTCTTACTTTGGTGGTCTCTTTCTTCCACTCCTTTGAAAAGTATTTGCTAAGCTTCTGCTCCAGATCTATAAAAACATATTCATTATCTGAAAAACAAGAGGAAAAAGCACTTAATGATAAAGAATCAGACATTCTTATTAATGAAATACTTAGATGGCAATACAAGATGTTTCCAAGCAATACACTTTAAAACAAAGCTGACCAGGGAATAGACAGGGCAGAGAAAAGAGAGGGCAGTGAGTCTCTTAAGTACATTTGCTACTCCAGACAGTATGGAAGGAAGGCCAGTTACACCCTGATTCAAGAGACACGGAGCTGAAGTTTCCCAAACACCTTTGCCAAAAATGCAGAATTCTTGCTTTCTAAGCAAGAAGCCACTTACAGAAGGGAAACATCATCTTACCAAGCTAATTGTACTGTCAGTTCAGCAGATTATTTTTATTATTATTAATAATAAACAAGCAAGCTCTATCCACTCTGCCATCATGTAGCACCATGGTCCCACCTGGCATAAGTGGACAGAGTCAGGTATTTGACAGGTTTCATCCTCTACATATGATGAATGGAATCCTCCAAAATGGTGAGAAGGAAGAGGACCAAGGAAGGAAGAGGACCAAGCCCAAATGCCCTCCTCAGAAGGTCTGGCATCTCCTGCTCACACCTAACTTCTTTCATAGAGCAAGAAGATGAATGAAAGGAAGGGAAACCTGGCCTTCCTCAAAGGACCAGAACTTGCTCCCCACCCAGGTGAGGGTGAACAAGAGACAGCCTGAACAGCACATTGTCTTGAAACAGCTTTGTGCTGCTTTCAAACCCAATGTTTTGTAACACTGCTTACCAATTATCAAACTCAAACAACTTGGACAGTGAAAGGTTTTTCCCTGAGTCTTCTCAAGTCTCTTAAAGAAAGACTTGACGGGTGTCTCAGGCTTCAGCAGCAATGCCAGCTGAGCACATTCACCTGACTAGTGCCTCTGTTCTTTGGTCTTGCCCAGGGAAGCGTTTTGACAGGTGACGTAAGTGCGAAGTTGAAGAGCTTGTTCCTTAGACGGGAAAGGAGCAGGGAAAACAAACAAAAACCCCCCAACCCTTCACAAAACAACCTTCTGCCCCTGAAGACTACCATGGACATCCAAGCTTTGGTGAAATTTTTCTAATGGAGATTTACAACCAAACGAGAGCCTGCACTTGTGTCTGTACAGCAGATGAAGGACTGGTGGAGGCCTGCGTTACAGCAGGTGTTAAAGGGGGCTCTGAGCTACCTCACAGCCATGCTCCCAGAGCATTCCAGTTCCTTACAGGGGCAGATACAGCACATACTTCCTCTGCAAGCTTTTAAAAAAACAAGCAAGCAAAACAACCCCCTGTCACCACCTCCTTCAGCTCCCACTTCAAGTGAGAGAAACCACACCTGGTTCCAGCCAGAAACAGGAAGCTTTGTGTAGAATACCTGTAACACTGGACAGAGATAAAGAGGACAATGCCCAAAAAAATCCTGCTTCCATCTCTATGCTCTTTCCTGCCTTGTGCCAATTGTAGCTGTAATTTTAATATAATTACACTTCTGTTTACTATGTTGCTTGACATATCACATACGTATACAGCACAGTATTTAAGAGCACTGTTGAAACTGCTGTACAAAAACAACAAAAATTTCAGTGGTGGGAATTTAAGTGCAGTAGCACACAAGGTGATATAGAAGTTGTTTTCCTGTTTTTACAAAGGGAGGAAGAGGTTTTAGCATCACAGAGACTGCATCTTGTACCTGCCTTTTCACTGACGCCTGTAAGATAGGGTGGCTGGGGGGCTCTGCTGGCCCCAACCCTTGCTTCTCTAAGTCCTTTAAGATCAGAGAATGCTGGCTTGAAAAGGTTGATAGAAGTCCTAGTCAGTGAGAGAGATGGGTTTGGTCTGTCTCTTGGACTTCTGTCCCTTGTTAGCTGCCAAGCTGATAAGCATCTCTCTGTAAAGCTTTTCTTAAAAAGTAAATAAAAGCTTATTTAGGAAGTCATTGCACAGCAAGTGACAGGAGCAGGATGACACGAGCAGGGCACCCAGTCCCTCCCGGAGCTTCTGCAGTCCCAGGGCAGGGTGCTCACTCCACCACAGGCTCCCACAGTAGGACTGGGGCTGCTCCCAATAACACAGCAGTGCTGGGTAGAACCTGTCTGGGTACTGCCAGCACCAGGGTGTTTAGCTGCTGCCTTGTAAAGAGGGTGAGGGACCTGCACTCCTCTAACCAACCGTGGGGGTCAGTTTTCCCTTCTCGCTCATGAATGATCCCATGCCCAGAGGTGCTTAGGGAAATATCTGAATTATTCCTCAGCCACAACGAAAGATGGCAACAGCAAGTGTGATGATATGCCCTGAGCGGTGCCATCACACACAGATACTGGGACAGAAAGGGCAAATGGACGACAGAGCAGTTCTACCATAGTAAGGCCAATTGTTACCCACACCCCACAACCCCTATTTATCTCTGTCATGTTAATTGGGTTAGAGAGATGACTCTAGGAGGGCCCAGATGCCAAGCCTGAGGAGTCCAGGTCATTACTGTGCCTACTGCGGTGGACATAAACCCCAAGAATAAGCCAGGCTGAAGGATGAGAACACCTTGATGTATCAGCTCTCCCTGGGGGTCCCACTCCTCCCCAGTCCAGCCCAGCATCCTCCCAGTCCTCCCTCTCCTGCAAGAATGCAGTACTGCATTCTTGCCTTAATAAAGTTAATATTGCTGGAATGTCAACCTGCAGTGTAAGCCTCCATCTACAAAAACAAAGAGGTATTTCCCTCCCCAGCCCTATGTGGGTTGTGGTGTTTTGGTTTGGGTTTCCCCCCCCCCTTAAACTTGATTAGTGGTGAAACTTCAAGATCTTTTGCCAGATGCTAAAACTGTCTCTGCTTTGAAAACAAGCATCTCTAACAGAGATTAGGGCACCAAATTACAGCACCTCAGAGCAGTGCTGTAAAGAACAGTATAGAAATGCACAGATGGCCACCCTTCCAGGGAAGAATGTGTTTGATCTGTGGATCCAAACAGGGCTGGATACTCAGCAGGTAGAAACTGTCACTGCTTCACTGGCCTCAGCTGAAGGACAACAACTAAAAGGTACTAAGAAGCTGGCTTAGAAGCATGCACATGTGCGAATACATGCCTGTCCAACTGCAGCTACTGACACAGCGTTCATGAATCTCATTTCAGCGCTGTCAATGAGCTTAAAAACATATCATATCAGCTTCTCTTAAAAGGTTCCCTCATGTATGCGTGTACAGATACCAGACCTGGCACAACACACCAGTGCACTCTGCACTGCAATCCCAAGAAACACATCTGGACAGGCAGCTAGTTTGCAGCAACACAATTTACACGCTTCTCCCAATTACAGCTTTTAAGAGCCCTCAAGTGAAATAGAAAGTTTATGCTGTGAAAATCCTACTTGAAATTAAGCAGTCACCAGAAATGCAAAAATTCAAGTGTTCCTACTCTGCAAAATTAGCTTAGCATATGTGCATATTTAGGCAAATATAGGACGTGCATTGTTGCAAAAAAAAAAAAAAAAAAAAAAAAAAAAAGGGACAGGTTTCCAGTAAGAAAAAAGTGAGACAGATCCAGTGAGTGATGCAGATTTACAATAGGCATTATTTACACAGCAGGGAAAACAGGAATAGACAATTACTGCTCTAATACAGGGTCAAATCAGTTCTGAGTCATTATTACTCTAAAAGCCATTACTTTGCATTAACCAGTGCCTCCCCATTTAATTTTTTTATGAAAGGTAAGTTCCCTGAAGAAAAGATAATGGTGAATGCCAATACCCTGTTCTCCTCCTGTGCCCATTTTGGGCTAGAAGCACTGAGAAATTCCACAGAGGTAAGTCTTGTTCTACCAAGAAGCAGAGCTCAGTCCCCGCTGGCAGCCAGGAATGTTCCATTAACTCCTTTGGTTGAGTCAAGTATATTTTAATATTATAACTATTTAGACAGTCCAGAAGACTAGTATTCAAATAAAATATGAATTAGTGCAAAGCCAAACTTCCACATGGCAGGCATTTTCTTCCCTAAAGAGAAAGGGAAAAAGTTATCCTTGGCTATAACATTTAACTTCTCCCAGATGCTGCAAGAAGCCTTGTGGCAACACCACTATTTCCCTTGAGAAGCAACAGGAAAGATACCAGGAGTGAACAGAGGGACACTGGGGTCAGGGGGAGAGCTAAAGCTTAATAAAAAGACAGCACTCAAAAATACTTTGCAACACATGCTGTGCACCTCGCATAACCTGTTTAACTTCTCTGAATACCAGCATGGGGTTTTTTTGTTTATTGAAGAAGAGCCAGCTACACACTCCTTTTGCATGTGGAACTCCCGAGGCTTCCAAGTGCTGGTGGCCTGGGAACATCACTATCCACATAACATCTGCTCCCACCACCTCTATACAACTTCTCACAGCTCCTGGTTTTACCTTTTAAGTCAACAGAAAGAAACCTTGTTGACTTTTCAACACCTGGTTGATTAGTTTACTACGGGGTCTAGAAGAACTTTGTTCAGGACAACCTTATGTTTTTAACTTTAGCTGGAAAATACCTATATCCCAAGTGAAGAAGGGAAGAACCACAACAGAGGCTCGGAGTAAATCAAGGGAGGTCCTGGCTGAGGTCGCTTTACCTGGGATGGAAGGAAGGCATATGGAGGGAAGAATGGAAGGAGGCAATATCAAGAAACTCAAGATGGCGTGGCTGTTAGGAACTGCTGAGGTCTGAAGACTAAGAAAAAGGCTCAGTCATTCCTGACAATGGATAGGTACTGCAGGAATTTATGTTGGCATCTTACAGTTAGCAACAAGGCATGCCCAGGCAAAGATCTCCAGACTTTTGGCAGCGTCACAGGGGATTCTTCTGCACAAAAAGAGCAGCAGAACCATTTCCAGCACTGCTCACCCAGGAGCAAACAAGTCCCTTGCAATTCTCAGGCAGGAGAGCACTTGGCTGGACGTTGCACTGATACTGAAGGAGAAACAACTGACAGCAGATAAAGGCAAAAAAAGTCTTCCTAGAAAGAGACCATGCAAGTACTTCCAAGGAGTATTAGATACTTTTTGAACACCTGAACTCCTGCAGTTCCCTCTAGGTGGCACATTTCTGCACATGTTTTTCTTACATTGCATTTAACTCACCTGAGGTATCAAAGTTGTTATAATGTATCTTAGGTTAGAATACCGAAGAAATTCATAAGGAAGATGCAACTATCCAATCAGATTTAAGGGAAGAGAAGCAGAAGCAGGGATGGTGGGGAAGGACTGGAAAGTACAAATCATCAGAGGATATTTTGGAGAACTTCTGTTGCCATCTGTCTTCTTAAGAGACCCTTTGTTAAAATAGATAACCACATAATATAAAGATAACATGGTAGCGTATTCCATCCATGAACTTCAGTACTGGAGGATACACAGATGCAGAAGAGTCAAATGGAGACAGAGCGGTCTTGGCAGAGTTAACCACCAAGCTCCTTGCTAAGCAAGTGCTGGGAGGCATGGGTCTGGCAAGGTGAACAGCCATAGCTGTTATAACTGAAGGATGATCCCTGAGGCAGGGGAGCTGAAGCAAAGGGATTTGGTTTTGTTAGAAAGCCAGGCCAATAAACTGCCAAGGACACAGAGAGAAAGCGGCAGGATGTAGGAACTGCAAGCTTGGTCCTTCCCAATCAAAGGCTTCCATCTGCTTGGGTAAAGCAAGGTTTGCTCTTAGAAAGGAGAAGCCCAAGATTCAGGATCACAGGGATCTGGGTTATAACAACAAAGGAGGCTTGGCTGTTCTTTGTCTGCTGACAATCAGTTTTGTTTTAGAAGACTGAACTGTGTCGCTGCATACACTTTCTGATAACAAGAGGGAAACCTCCTGCAGGGCAGTAGATAAGGTTGACCCTACAGGAGGAGCTGCAGTATAAGACCCAGCTGCTGAAGCCTATGGAGCCAGCTCGAACCTGGCAGGGTTGCAGGGTCTTTCAATGAGCAAACTAAAAGGAAAAAATGCACTTCAGCAGCAGCACGCAAGGCATAGCCTGCTTGATGATCTGTGACAAAACTAGAAGAGCAACAAAGTCCCAAGCTTTGTGCTACTGTGACTTCCCTTTAATACACACTCCTGAACCTAGTTTTCAAAGGGATCAAATTATCTTTACAGACACAAGCTTTCACCCCCCCGATACAGTTGGTTGAAGGGATTTTTGTCTTGAGAATAAAAAAGCTCAAGAGCAAGAAGGGTGAAAAATTCTGTTCTCCCACTATTACTGTTACCTTTAATCCTGAAGCTTGCCCTCAGCATCTGTAACAATCAGAAGTGAAGGCAATGAATTTAGGCAACAAATAATGAAAGATACGCTCCAAGACCTAGAGCTTTGATCTCAAAGCATTCCTGGTTTGCAGTTTGCACAGTGCTTTGTGGTGCTGTTTTCATTTTTGCCACACTTAGGGGTTAAACTTCTGTTCATGATTAAGGAACCCAACCTCTCCCCCTCACACACATACTTACTATGAGATCAGCTGAGCGTTAGTCTATCTGTACAACGTCTGCAGGTCAAATGGGCTCCTAATCCAGATAATCCACCCAGTGTGATTGGCTCAGTTCTGTGGAAATCCCTTAATTTTCATTCTCTTGCCACTGCTGACAGTCAGGGTTTTTTTGACAAATTAGTAGCAAGGTAATGGACGCAGGTGGATTTACAATACCTTGTTCTGCAC
This sequence comes from Antrostomus carolinensis, assembly GCF_000700745.2. Lineage (NCBI taxonomy): Eukaryota > Metazoa > Chordata > Aves > Caprimulgiformes > Caprimulgidae > Antrostomus > Antrostomus carolinensis. Next base: position 18,186 of record NW_010298939.1, on the reverse strand, counting down.
ATGGAAGCATCACACTGCCAAAACCAAATACACATTAAGAACCCAGGAAATACACTGTTACTAAAACAGGGCAGTTTTTTCTTAAAAATTGACATCTTGGAGCAGCAGCATCAAGAGGCGAAACGACAATGCAGAAAAACACAGAGGCTTCCTCTTCAGTTTTCAGACATCTAACCTGCCCTTGCCTCACAGACCAGCCCCACACCTTCCCTTTGCAGCCTCTGCGGGACATACATTGTACATCGACTTAAGGCAGCTGATTTAAGTACCTGCAAGACAACCCTGGGCAATGCAAAACTTACCCAAGCCTCCCCATAACCTGACCAGGTTGCTTCCCTTTCTTGAGATGATAGCTTGCCGTGAAACCAAAAATTCCTGAAAAGCAGGCAATGCCTTAAAGACTACTTCAGAATGCAAGAGATGGAATGTGCTGCATTTCCAACAGAAGCAAGACCTCCCTTACCACTGGCAGCAAGGGAGACGATCACAAGTCAGTTGGCCAAAACAGGGGCGTGGGAGGTGGGAAATCAAGTTGGGGAACAGAAAACCAAAAGACTTCCTTTGCTACAGCTCTACAGTAATAAACCTGGAGCTATTTTAAAAACAAAACAAAATAAAATAAAATTCTAAAACCCACCCCACAAAACTCCAGTCAGCAGCTTACTGGACTTTCAAAGACTAAAAGGTAGGGACCAGAAGAAGGAATAACAAACAGATCAGGTTTACTCCCTCTCTCTGGAGCAGGCTGCAGTCTTCCTGGTGGCTGTGGCTGAGAAATTCACTGCTGACACTTTGCTGTTGTCCAGCCCCAAGAGTTTCTTAAACAGAGGCACAAACAAAAAGAAATCTCTTCCTCATCCAAAATCCTGACACCTGCCTGGGTGGCAGAGGGAGATGGCTGTCATGAGAAACCAGGGTGAGCATACAGAGCA
>NW_010298939.1:6884-17208 GCF_000700745.2 Antrostomus carolinensis | reverse complement strand
GAAAAAAAAAAAAATAATAAAAAGGGATGTTAATTCAGGCTACTGGGCTCCTGCAACTCTTTTCCTTGACATTTTTCAAAGAGTTTTGAAAAGAATTAGCTTCTCTATAAAGGAAGAAGGTTTTTGTGAAGCAAGAAGAAGATTGTTTATGTTTAAAGCTATATGCAATACACTTTAAGGTCTAGTCAGCACAGCTGCTTTATGCTCTCTGGGTTGGGGTAGTTATACTGCATTTCCAACAGTCTGAAAGGCATCTGCCGCAACAGGGTATTTTGGGGCCAGAGCTGCTGAGCTTGACAGGGTGAAGAGACTGCTCCATACAAAAGGTGGGAGGTCAGAAAAAAGCAGGCTACAGAAAATATGAAATAAGAAAGATATGAAGGGGGAAAAGTTAAAGAAACACTAGGAGAACAGGAGAAGAGCACCTAATTAAAAAAAAAGGGAAAGAAATTGCCCCGTCTTACAGGGGAGGACAGGAGCTCCAATTTCACCCAAGACATCCAGCAAGTGGAATAGGCAAAAACTGGTGAACTGGTGTTATAAAAAGGCAGCGGAGAGGGGGACTCACAGGAACATAGTCAATTTGTGAAAGAGGTTAAGAGCATTCAGGTCTTCCTCACATAAAAAAACCCCAAAAACCACTGTTTTAAACACACAGATGTATTTGTTAGCTATCAGTTTAACTTCATTGATGGAATCTCTTGGAGACTCTACAAACCTTACGGAGCTAAACAGCTTACTCCAGTCTGTGGACTGTTGTGCCTAAAAAAAGCAAAAGTTCTCAGAGAATGAAAGCAGAAAGGAAGTGAGACAAAAACTTAAAAAACCTATTTTATCCCACATACTGATAAGGAGGCAAAAGACTTTTTTATTTAGAAGGACTCATAAAAGACTATTCTAATTTCAATGAAACAATAACTAGAATTGCAGCAGTAAATAACAACACACTTGAGAAAATTTTGGAGGGAAGAAGTCCTTTCCACACTTTTGAAAATGTGGGGAGGCAGGAAAAGGAGGACAACAGATCCATTTCTAATTACTAAGAGTTGGGAGGGGGTTGCCAATGCAGACAGCAGCCTAGAAATAGAATATCTCCTATCAGTTTGCTCCTTTAAGGTATCATCTTACACTGTTCCCTGGTCAGTACTAAGCCATATGACCAAGCAGACTGGACTTCAACCCACAGACTAAGAAGTTCTGTATTTCTCATGCAGTATTTCAAAACCCAGGGTCTCCCATACATGCATTCAGTCCCTTCAAACCATTTGAGTTTCCTCCCCCTGGTGTCACATTCTTTGCGTGTGACTTCAGAAGTAACACTTTCAGCCCCAAATTCCTATTAAAATTCACCTCCTGTTCAACTACTGCCAGTTTTGAATTCAGTGACAAATATGTTGGCTAGCAACTTGGCTACAGGAGAGAAAGAAAACCCCACAAAGAGGTGGAACCTAAGAACAAAGGAGGAGAACAAAAGCCCCCCCTCTTCTCCCAATTTGTCTGCCCACATACCAAAGATCAAAAGAGCTCCAAGAAGACTGTGCATAATCTACATACTTGGTGACCTTATTACAATCGAATTCCCTGCAGGCACGGCCGCTGTGTATATACGCACACACTGTAAATCCACAAGTGGGTCTGTGGATGTTTGCCAAGTCATTTGCTCCATGCATTGAGTTTGCTTACTTTTAACAATGCTGAGGCCAAAGAAGTGAGGCTCTTTAATCTTCACTAAATCACAAACTTGTTGAAAGAGCTCCTGTCCAGTGGCTTTGACCTGAAAGAAACAACCAATCCAACATTACAGATGGCTCACACACCTGGATGGAGCAATTCTCTTTCCTTAACATTGGCCAATACATTTTTGGGTACCACAGCAAAAAAAAAAAACCCAACCCACATAAGCAGCTTCATTTGCAGTATCATTATTGCCATTATCACAGAATAATAATCAACATCTTATTCTCCTTCCTTCACAGTGCAAAGTGGCTCAGCTCAGTAAGACACGAATTTAAAGTTTCCTCTCTATTGGCATCTTTGTGTAAGAATTTGGAGCACTACCGGAGCCCTAGCTTTGTGCACTACCTACCAGGCTATTCACAGGTGCTCTTACAAAAAGCTTGTTTGTAATCACAGAAATAAAAATACTACTTTCTTGAAGATTTTTTTTTTTTTTGAGAGAGAGAGGCTAAGAGGAAAAAACAAAAAGGAAAACTTTCATTCAGGAGAACTGAAAACAAAAGTACACAAACCAACCCAAGATTGATTGCATGGTTTGAGCAGAAATAGATCATGGGTTAGAGATGAGGCTGCTCTGTACCCCATGCAGAAGAGCTTATTCTGTCCCCTGCTGACTCCTGGTCATGCAGCAATTAACATCACCATCTCCTGAAACGGTCACCAGTGGCCTATAAGCTCTTGCCCATTTCCATGCCATACTGAGACCTTCCAGTACCCTGGCCTGCCATAGCTGAAGGAAGTGGGGAAGGACTGGGAAAGCTGAGATACCAGCATAAGCTCCTGCAGGGGACCAGGGGCTGGGCAGTATTTGCAAGCACGGAACAGGGTGAGAGAGAGCCGTGGCACTGAGCACAGCTACTGACTGCTCTGTTCTAGCAGGGCTGCTCGGAGCACAGGCTCCCCCATCAAGAGCGTGATTCTGGCTACCTGCATGTGCAGACCTGGATGCGTACTGCAATCAGAAAATTCCCCCACTAAATTTTCCTCCCACTCACAGCCTCATCATCCCCTGCCCCATCACAGCAAGCCAGGAGCTCAGACAGACAGACAGCCACAGGCACAAACAAAACCCCCAACTCCCCAACCCTCAGAGGCACAGGGGAAGGAGTTTTGAGCAAGAGCAGGTGGGGACAGCAGACAACCACCACCAACACAGACAAGCTCGGCTCAGCTGCAAAATGGGCCAGAACCTCTGAATTTCATTACTCCACTGCTAGATGATGAGGATTTAGCAGCGGCAGGAGCAGCGTTCCTGAGAGGGGACACTGCAGCGGTACCTTCACAGCAAAGATTACAGGGCAGAAGTCAAACACTGAACTCTCCTACAAACTAATCACCACCATCAAACTAATCGCCACCATAAGTCTTCAAACCCTTTTAGTGCAGGCATGTCATACTCCTCAGAAAACAGCTGCGCTCCCCTCCCTGCCCCAGGATGTACCAAGTCACTAGACATGGACAATGGGAAACAGGAGGTCATTCAAGTACTCATTTTCTTCTACTTGACAAGGCATCACTAGCCAGCCACTCACTACTGCTTTATCGGGAGCTTTGAAACCTGCGCTACACCAACACATGCACGTGCTTATACGGGCTTTGGGAGGGGAGGAAGTAGCACACAGTTCTGGTAAGACCCAAAACCACATCTGGGTGTCTTACTATGGGTGTCTGAATGAAACTGCACCCTTACAGTTTCACACCTAAACGCAGTATTTACTCAGCTGCTAAGAACACACAGCTGTACGGGAAAGTTGGGCACAGATCTGCCTCCTTTCTCAAGGAAGCAAGCTGTAAGCTTGTTCTCCAACCTGGGAAGGGCTCACTAAAGAAGAGGTGACCTCCCCCTAGCCAGAATGGTTATGTGTCTACAAGAGTCACTGGCAGAAGAGCTCTATGTAAAAGCTATACAATTAGATGAATTTTGTAAGTGGCATGCTTTCACACCCAAGGGAAGAAAAACTTGCTTTAAGATACTTACTTCTAGGGAACTGAGCACTTCAATGTTTTGTGACACTCAGCTCTAAAGTGGTGATTTAATCACATTTCCTGCACAGCAGGTATGTGAGCTACCACCTTGTCCGTTCTCCTTTTGGCACTTCCCTCTGTATCAAGTTTTACTCCCAGCTTTCAATGCTATGCAATACCGATTACACTCGCAATTGCTGTCCCCTCCTCCTGCCTTCCCCTGTGCTCAAAGCAACCAACATTTCCCTTTGCATTTTAAATCTGTGTGCTTCTCTTTGACCCTTCCTCCCTTTGCATATGGCTCCTGTGCCAAGCTCCATCCCAGACGTGCCATGAATCATTCCCTCCCTTGATACTCAGCTTTGCCCCATGTCAGACTCAGGGCTTCTTTACACATGAAATTTAATCCAAAATGAAGTTGAGTGCAAGTTTACAGAAGGTAACTGCTACTCCAGGGTCATTCTGTGTGCAAATATTTACATGTATTGGTTACCTATCTCTATTTTTCTTGGTCCATATGCTTTAAAACATCAGCTCTCCTGCTCACAGAACAACTGAAAGACTTCAGACCTATGCTTGCCACTCACCAACACACAAGACCTCACCAGACTGTCTCCTCTCCAAAACTTCCAGCAGCAAGGCAAGGACCAATACCTGTGGCTGCTTCTGAACTCCCCAAACACAGGTAGTAGCTGCCTGCCCTGCTCCCCTTGTTGGCAGCTGGACCTTTGCTAGCATAGGTCTCTCCCCTTTATTCAGCTGCTACCACCCCATAAAATTTTCAGAAACTTAATCATAAAAACTAGTTGATATTGCTCAACAGGTTCAAATCTATCAGTGAGATAAGCCACAATGCTGGCAGATAAACAAAACTCAAACTGGATACCACTCCAAGATCTTTGGTGCAACCAACACAATTTTTAGTTGCACCATTCTTAGTCACAGCCTGCTTAAGCTCCCTGGTGCTCATACCCCATCTCCCCACTGGGGCTGTCTAGAGAAAGGCATGCTGCTTTGCTCTCTGCTCCGACATCCGTCCTCCCCAGCAGAAACCCGCCACTTTGCTCAACATCCTCAGGGCAGAGGTGAGCTACAACACCCACTAGTTCTCCTCACTGCTCTGCTTCTCCTCATGTTCACCGTTGGCCTCGGGAAGACAGTCTGCCTCCTCACCATCCCCTCAAGTTTGTCTATACATCCAGCAAGGTGGACACCAAAGCTAATTAAAGAAGAAACTTTAAAATGGCACCTGCTCTTCCCTCCTCAACAGCATTATCTGTAAAGGGCTTAAGACAAATCCATTTTAAAGAGTGGGCTTCAATCTACATGTGACCACATAAAACACATATAGGCAAACTCTTATCTGGAAGGGTGGAATTTATATGGGAGAGAGGAGAAAGGAATTACCTGCACAAACACTGTGCTTATCACAGGAAGGATCTGTAATTTATTCTGCTGGAAGGATAACCATTCCTACCTACCTCACTGAGCTGCAAGCTTGCTTAGTATTTGCATTCCACACTGAAGAGGTTAAAAGGCTTTGGAAATCTTAAGCAGTGGCATTATTATTCTAATAAATGCAAAATAGCATCTGGGGTTGTGCTAATTAAATTTGGGTTCTACCAACATCACTAGAAAACTGCCTTGATGTTCTTTTAAAAAAACCCAAGATCTCTCCAGCTGTGAAATCTTACTTTTTGTTGTTGTTTTGAAGGGGTGTTGTGGTAAAGACAGAAGCCAAATGAAAAGCTGGTTTTGGTGACTTGCCCAGCTGTAACAGGTCATGTTTCACTCTCTATGCAATTAGGACACAACCGTGCGTTGAGGTCTCATGTTTTGGCCCAGGCAGCTATTCCCTTTCACACACAGGCATCTCCATGTACGTATTTTCCCAACCTCCCAGCTGCCAAAGCAAGGGGCAACAGGAGTGAGGAGGGAAAATGTCTTTAAAAGGGCTCTTGAGGGGTGCTGCGGCAGGGACCCCTCCATGGGACAAGGCAGCAATGCTCAAGGCACCTTGAATCTTTGGAGGGGCAGTAGGCAGGAACAGGGGACACACGGCACCTTCCCTCCATCCCTGCCAGCGCTCAATGTGAAAAATCATTTCTTATGCTTATGAAATACCCTGGAGGTATTTAAAAGACATGTAGATGTGGTGCTTTGGGACATGGTTTAATGGTGGACTTGGCAACGTTAGGTTTATGGTTGGACTTGATGATTTTAAGGGTCTTTTCCAACCTAACTGATTCTATGATGTTAGGATAAACTGCAGGTATCCAGTATTTACCATATGGTCTAAGTGCTGCCTAAACTTAATACAGTGGAATGGGACCCAGTGGTGGAGGAATAGCCATGGGCCCAGCTCAGGGACAGGCACAGTGAGGAACGGCGACAGCATCAGCCCCACCAGCACACTGCCCTCCTGCAGCTAGTCTGCACCTTCCTGGTGGCAGGGTGGGCTCCATTATCTTGGATCTTTAGCCTCCCTGACAAGAGGTATAAGAAGGTAAGATTTAGGGTCAGTCGCAACAGACCATTACCCTGGCCTGCACACCTGCCACCAAGAACTTAAGTAAACGATCATTTGTGGCTCACACAAAAACCAGCAGATTGGGAAAGCCTTCTGGGGTGGTAGATGGGCTGGGTTTGAACCAGTGACCTAGAAGCAGAGCACCCTGAATTTTGCTCTTAAAGCCTTGTTCCATCCAGCCCTCCTGGCTGTTTCAGTTAGCGATGCCACACTTAAGCACAGCAGGTAGGAAAATTCCTACATGGATTTTGAAGATTAGCGTGCATAGTTTCAAAAGCCACCGTTTCAATCAAGTGCTTAAAATAACAGTTCACCTCAACTGTCTTCTCCCCCTCCCCATCCCAGAAGGAGGAAAAAAACCAACCAAACAAAACAAAACAAAGCAAAACCAGCTCCCCAGCCCACACATGAGTGCGTGCACACGCTCACAAGAGAGCACTTATCTTTGAGGCTAGCTTGTCGCCTGAACATGAAGTGCCTCTGTCAGCTCCGTTTCTCACAAGTTCAAGGAGCAGCTGGTGTTGCACAAAGCGGCACCGCGCTGAGCTGGACGCGGTACCACGCTGGGCTGCCAGCTGACCTGGCTCTGCTGTCACCCGTGCACACACACTCAGTCATTTGAAGTGGTGATCAAGAAAGAAATGAAGCAACTTACCTCTAGGTTTTGTGCATACAAGTATTCAAAGGAGGGGAAAAAAAAACCCACCCCTCAATGGCTGTTTACTCTGCCTTCGAGTCTTTGAAGGCATCTGCAGACTATCAAAACCAGAAATAGCTAAAACACCAGAGAAAGCACACAAAGCCTTGACTTAGCAAGTGTTGGGCACACTTGCTAAGTCAAGGCATCTCAGGTTCAATTTTTAAAAAATTACTAAAATATCATCAGTGGCACATTCAGAGAGAATAAAAAGGAAATAACAACAGAAAAAGAGCAGAGGGGATCTTCTGTCCAAAAAGACAACCTGGACTTTTAAGGAAATCTGTGAATGAGTTGAAGCTGCCCAGTTAGGAAACGGAGCACCTCTTACCCTAAGCTGGCTAATAGCCTTTGGCTCAGCAGACCGCAGCAGGCTCTGGGGAGAACAACAGGAGCTAACAAAGCTGAACCACAGCCGCGGCCTCCCAGCCACTCACCCCGACAGCCAGGCTGAGCTGCTCCCGGTTGGGGAGGAAGACGCAGACGCTCCGGCTCTCCGGCTGCATCCTGCCTGCCAGCAGTGCCCTGCTCATGGTGGGCAGCTCTGTGGGGGCTGGGGTCTTCTCTCCAGGTGAGTGTCAGGCTCCCTTCATCCCAGGTACCTGCCAAGAAGGTGAGAGCATCAGTGCCACGCTCCTGCCAGTGCTGGGAGCACCCCGCATTTGACAGGATGATCTCCTCCTTGCTGTTTAAAAAAAAAACCAAACAACTTGTCTGTTTTACAGTGCCGTGGACAACATTTCCACCAGCATTGCAGCACAAACTGGGCAGAGTCAACCTTTAAATAGCTTGTGATTCCTAGGACAGCACCATAAAGCAATCGGGTCTCCCTAGAATAACAAACCAGCCTCAAGGTTTCAAGACATACGTAAGGGATAAAGGCAGATGACACCACTGACCACTTCCCAGAAACGTCCACAAAAGAGGCAGGAGCACCCCGTCCTTCAACCAGGCACCACACTCTCGCCCTAAGCAGAGATTTCAATGAACCATCAGCAGGTGTGTGTCAGTGCAGAGGGCTTCATCTAAGCTGTTTTCCCCCTCACCCCACCCCTAGTCCCTGGGAAAGCGCTGTCCCAAATCCTCTATACCTCAACTCCTAGGAGCAGATGGAAACGCATGAACTCACAAGGCTGTGCCGCTGTATCGTGCTTATTGTGAGACAAGCACTGCCAGCCTCCTCCCAAGGGCTGAGCCCAAGCTGCACAAGCATCTTAGGGTTGAACTTATCATAAGAGCAGAAATAAGAGCTGGAAATTCAGTTCACACCCAAAAGCACAGTAGCCAACATCATCTTCACATGGTAGCTAGTTTGGACACAGTTTCTTCAGCAACTTGTGATGTTTTATTTAGTCCTCTCTGCCCTGATGCTCTCCAGGATGATGAACCAACCTGTGGCATCTGACAAATCCAGCAAGAAGGAGAGAGGCTCCTCAAGGGTGAGTCAAGGATTAACACTGACAGAGACCAGAACCAGCAAGATACCAACAAGTTACAGGGTCCACTCCATCCCTGTGCAAGATGTGATGCAAGTCAAACCCCATCTGCCCCAAACAAAGTAACCCTGGCATGATCCCCTTCCACCAGCAACACCTGGACACTCATCACCAGCACAGCAGAGGTGCTGCCGGCTGACACCTGCCCGTAGAGCCCCCCATGCCCCTGGGGATGGGCATGTACCCCAGCACCAGCAGCCAAATGCACCAGCTCTGGCAGTGCTACCCTTTCCCACCGCCCACGGTGCAGCCCACCTCCAGGGGACAGGCTGTGAAGGGATGCACAGGCTTTTCCTTCACCCTCCAAAACGGATTGAAGGACGAGGCAACATAAGCAGCAAGGAAGCAGGTCATGTTCTGCTATCACACAACTTCCATACATATCTATATACATACACACGTGTGCATTACATGTATGTTTTAAAAGCATTTGGTATTTAAAATCATGTTTATCCTGTTTCAGAGGAAAAATATGGTGGAATCAAACTGTTATGTGGGAGATGGGAAAAACCAGTCACAGGAAAACAAAGAACAGTACAGAAAAAAGAGCTTGGATTTACCCCTCTCCCTTCAATTCCATGCTCAAACTTTTTTTCTTTTTTTTTAATCAAATACAAGAAAAAGATCTACAAGTGTCCTTTTGGAAGTATAAAAGCTGTTCCATGCACCTCCTTCCCTTAGCTGACCTATACAGTGCTTCTTGATAAAGTATTTTTGAATACAAGTTCTTTATGTAAAGCATCTTTTATGAGACAGAAGTACACAAAAATTGCATTTATTGTATTAATTAAAAGAGTGGGTTATTAAAGGCTATTATTATTACTTTTTTCAAAATCAGAATTTAATTAAAGAACTAGGAGTTTTAAAAAGGAGATTGCTCTAAATTATATGCAAGCAGGAAAAATAAATTTGACTTCCTGGGACAGGTGAAAGCTTCTATTAAATGAAATATTAAAACTCTGATTTATCCTCTCTTACTGATATAATTATACTGATGGGCTCTCTCAGGCTCCAGGCTACACACTACTAACAGCTGTATATAAATTACAGATGTCTACAGAATGACTCGAGGGCAACAGGTCACCATTATTATTGCCAGCTGATGTCATATGCACCATAAACTTTATCAACAGCATAAAGACCTTGGAGTATGAGCTCAAGCTTTCCAACATAAGGAAGTTTGTCTTCATTGTCAAACGGCTGCGCTGGCCCGTACAGATTCCCACTCGAAGGGGAGATCACAGACAGTGAAGACATTCACGTGGCTCATAACAGAACTGAAAATGGGACAAAAAGGGGACCATGAAAAACACATGCACACCTTTTTCTGTGGATAACCGAAGAAAGTAAATCCCACTTCCCCATAGCCTCTATAAAACAAAGCTTCTGGAAAGCTTTTCCTCTGGTCTCACACCTGCTTTGTCCATTTAAATTTTAATTTAAACTGCGGATCCTGGGAAGAAAGGTAGTGAGAAAGGGGGAGGAGAAGGTGTCTTCTTTAGTTTTAAAACAAATGAGCTTGTGGATCCCAACACAGCAGGTAAGAGGTTAAACAACAACCGTCCTTAATCTGAAGGGGGAGGTCAAACACAAGCCCTTCTCTTCTTTAGAGGTATGTTAGGATGTGATAAAACATAATTAATGATTAACTTGCTAGCATTTCATGTTTACATCCTTTTTTTTTTAAAAAAAAAAAAAAAAGAAAAAAAAAGAAAAAAAGCTGTGAGCCCAATGAAAACAAGTGGCCAGAAGGAATGCTCTTACTTAAACATACACAATTTCAGACTGCCCATATGCCATTCTTTTGTTTACCACAGATTCCAACCTCTTAACCTCAATTAAACCCTAAAAGCTCCAGCAAGTGCACTGCAGATGAATTAATAAAAGCTGAAGTCAATC
>NW_010298939.1:6465-6836 GCF_000700745.2 Antrostomus carolinensis | reverse complement strand
GGGGGGGGGGGTTGGTTTGTTTGTTTGTTTTTTTTAATAATATAACTGATTTAGCTCCTGGAAAAAGGCATTTTGAGATGTAATTGCTTGGTCAAAGGCCCAGCAGTCTATCAACAAAACAGTCAAAGGTGCTATTTATTTGTATTCTTCTGGTATCAGTCAGGAGGCTTATTAAGTACCCAAGAGCAGTGGCACAGATTATTTAGCACTCTATTTTACCTGAACACACATGCAGTGGAGCTTTGGAAAACACGCCTGTCATTAATTTCAAGACTCCTCTGATTAAACAGCTCAAACATGGACATAAATCTCATTAAGAAAACCCCTCATCTTCCCCTCCTTTCTCTGTGGCCCCTTGAGCTGCCTCCCAG
>NW_010298939.1:0-6428 GCF_000700745.2 Antrostomus carolinensis | reverse complement strand
AGGAATGGCTGAGGTTTGTCCCAGAGGGAGGGATAAGAGTGGCAGAGCCCTCCAAGGGAGGAGGAGGAGGAGGAGGAGAAGGAGGAGGTTGAGGAGTAAGGAGACTGCTCACTTTGGATATCAGCGGGACAGCTAGCTAAACCATTTCTCACAGCCCATATACACCACGGCACAAGAATGACCTGCCACCACTGAATTCAGGGCCGTGCCACGGCCAGCCTGTCTGGAAGCAGGTCTCATCCAAAGAGCATGTGGGCTCACATAGCCTTATGAGTGCTGCTCTATTTTACACATTAGTTAGTAGGACCACAGCAAATTGGGTCCTAATCCTGATTTCAGCCTCTAGGTACTGCCACAACCACATCTCAAGGGGATAAAGCAAACAGATGAACGAGAAATCACCTACCAACTCAAAGCAGCCAAACAGAGCAAAGTCCTCCTCTATCGAGGAAAAAGTGGAAGTAGTACTGTGCTTTTCTCAAAAAACACCTGGAAACACGCTTTGTAAGGTTTATTATAGTACAACATCACAGGAAAGCTGGTTTTGCTAGAGCTGAACAGAAAATAAGCATTGAGCATCTTCCTTATCAGAGTGGCCTCACAGAGTCCCATCAAAAACTGTCCAGAAACCTTAAGACTCTTCTTAACATCCATCCAGACATTATCCAGAGATGCCTTAGGCTTCCAAGACAACTAGACTCTTAGGCTGCAGTTTCACAATCAGCTTAAGCAGCTTTAATCAAGGCAGTCCTGCAGCAAGACAGACAACTGCCTGGAAACAAATCTGCCTTTGGCAGCAACCCACACTTGGGCTGCCTCATACTCATGATGAAACATGGCCTTAAAACCGAGAACCCCCCTCACCTTCCAGGTATTTTGTCCCCTCAAGGCCATACTGTAGGGCACCAGTACTACCTGCAAAGCAGACTAATAGCCTGAGTGAGTAAAAGATGTAATGATGGTACATATTAGCCTTACCCAGCAACTTTAAGATCCCATCCACCCTCCCCCAAGAGGATGAACATTTCTCTGGAAAGACGCATCAGTCAGGAGGGAGGGGAAAAAAAGTTGCTTGTCAGGGCAGAAAACAAGACTGAAACTCAACAGCTTTATGTCACAGCTGCAGATGATGTGAAAAGTGCCACCTGCAACCAAGAGCCAGGACAATTAGGTCATGCCCTGCAGCAAATTCACAGAAGTACATTGACTTTTCAAACGTATCTGCCTCAGCATCACTCCAGCACTAGCATGACACATCCAAAGGCAAAGATGCCAGAAGGAGGTAAGGTACTGAATTTGATGTCCACACACTGCTAGTGGAGTAGAATGCACACCTGCCTTCAAACACTGAGTGCCACTTAGTAGGAAGCCCCTATTCAAAGCCATTGAACAAGGAACACCAAGACATTTCCCAGTCACTTGGGTGCCCTGAAGGACTGGATCCCAGAATTGATGCAGCTTGGCTATGGGACACATGCAAGACTGGCAGCAAAGATAACTGGCCTTCAGACCACAGATCATAGAACCATAGAACGTTGTGAGTTGGAAGGGACCCACAAGGATCATCGAGTCCAACTCCTGCCCTAGCATAGGACAGTCACAAGATGCAGACCATGTGTCTGAGGGTGTTGTCCAAATTCTTCTTGAATATTGTCAGGTTTGTGGGAGATGCAACTGCAGCAAGCCTTCTGCACCTGCTAGCAAGACCTGTTAGGTCCTTGTGCAGTTCTCTCATGGGAATAGGATGTGGGCCTAGCTCCCAGCTTTCCTTTAGGATTTTTAAAAGGTACAATGGGAGATGCCTCCAGAAATTCCAGGGCTGTGGAGCCATAGCAGATATCAACCAACATCCTTTCTCCTTTCTTCCTGTACAAGCAGCACTCCCTGGTGACACTGAGCTTTAACAATAGAGAGGAAAATGCTTTCTCGTTAGTCTTCATCGCAGGATTAGACACAGCTCTTGGGCATGACTGCCTGCAATCCACTGTTGTGCTGCAAAGTCCTCCTGCCTCACATCAAGCAGCATGAGTGAGCACTAGAACATGAAACGTGCTCCTGAGTTTGAGACTCTTCTGCTCTGCAGCCCCCACAGCGTGGCCAGTGTGCTCAGGAAGAAAGGATCTCCCAAAATTCCTGGGGATACCCATTCCTAACCCAGGACCATGCTGCTATGCTACTCTGTCTGTCGGCTGCCCTAGTCCTTAAGCCCAAAGACAGGGGACAACACCCTTACCCAGGGATGGCAGCATACTCTGGTAACCAAGAAAACTGACTCAGGTTTTTGGGCACACATCAGACCTTTGTGCTGCGAACTAGTCCTCACAGAGAGGAAAAAAGCTTAGCTGAGGACAGAGCACCAAAGAAAGTGCTCCAAGAGCATATGGAAGTGCAATGGAAGGTCAGCAGTGGCAGGACCATGCAGGGTGGCTGCCATGCTTCCATCTGGCTCTCCCATGGGATGGAAAAAGCTCCTCAGCAGTTTGCTCCCTGTGAGGAAAGCCTAGCATTAATCATCTGGGCCTGCTCTTTCTTCAACTGAATTCAGGAGCCTTTTAAGAGAAACAGACAATGAGTATTAAAGGCTCCAGGCAAAAAGAGATGAATTAGGATCTAACAAGGACTAGATTTTTCCATCACTTCCAAGTGATGGAAAGTGCCTTTGAACTTCCATACACAGAAATATGCAGCCTTTTAAAATACATTATTTTATCAGAAGCATAGGCAAAACTTAGCAATGTATGTGCTTTAAACAATACCCAAAATAGTAAACTCTGCAGCTAGAGCATGTAGTGCCTTTCCAGTGCGTCTTTTTCCTGGGGGGACACCCATTCTCTTGCCACCATGGGAAGAGCAGTGGATCAGCTGTTCCTGCCTTTTCATTGATTGGCAAGAGTAGTAGCACGTACCCTCTCACATCTGACTACCAACATAAAGTTTCTTATTACAATGCATTTGTTTACTTCTGCATAATCTATTAATGGGCTTGTTTATTGATTACCAATCACTTAGAGGGCTTCCTCACACTTCATAAACCAACCATGTTAATTAAAGTTTCTAAGTAAGTAGCAACTGAAGGTATCGATTGGCCTAGATAAACGCAGAAGCATAAGAAAGAATCAGCAAAATATGGGACGAGGCTCGAGCCAGCCTTAGTGTCCATCACACCGTGCACAAAGCAGCTGCAAAGGAAGCCTGCTCAGAAGCGCAAAGCTCTGTTTTCTCGGATGACCAAGACAGCATTGCATGAGGTCTCACAAAGGTTAAGGGAAGTGAATTAATTGAATAGCCATTCAGTAACAGCATGCTGGCCTCCACTCAAACGCAGGGACACATCTCTTTGGAGATGGACCCTTACAGAAGCTTATTCAGGGGCAGTCATATGCAGAGCCAGGAGTGCAGTAACGAAAACACCACAGTCTGGTACCTCAACGTGAAGGACAGCAACAGAATACACTTCCATTTGGCACTGCAGTGCTCGCCCCGCGCACTTCTGGACAACTAGTGCAATCTTTACTAAGGACTGTTCATCTTTTGTATTTATGGGAGACAGGAGAGGCAAAGTACAGATGGAGAGCTGCAGCAAAGTCTTAAAAATAAGGGAGGGTGAGGTTTCCTTCCCGGCCACTGTAACTGCCAGGAAGCTTAGGAAGTGCAGGGAGAGAGAGCAGCAGCAAGACCTGGTCTCTCTACTAGCAACTCGTACCATGCAAATTGCAGATGCATGAGTTCTCACAACCCAAAAGCCTATTGGTTAATTCTCTAACTGGAAACATTCCTTTTTTTTAAGCCTACCAAAGCTGTAAACAGGATTTCTCCCAGGCAGATCTGGTATACTCTTGCCTTAAGCACAACAGGTGAGAGACACTTCTACAAGACTGTCTTTGCAGAAGTTATTCCACGGTGATGGTATTTTTATATTCAAGCTGGGCTGGACTAAACTGGAACAGATCACCAAGCCTTTTGAAATATTTTGCAGAGCTGTCCAAAAGAAGTGTGAATAAACTCGTCCTTCATTTTATAGAAATAAGCAGACTGTGAAATCTTTATTAAAAAAAAAATTAAAAAAAATCATAACTTCACAAGCAATACTTGGAGTTGCAGGACAAATAAGAACAGACATGCTTCATGCTTTTACCAATATATCATGTAAAGAAATCTCCAGAGCAGGGATAGCTTTGCTACCAGTTATAACCAGGTGAAAAAAAAAAAAAGAAAAAAAAAAAAAAGGCTTGCTTCCCCAGAGGAAGGAGAAAGTCTACTACTGATCTCATGGCATTTGAATCACTGTCAAAATATTAAGACCAATTAGGCAGCTTCTGCATCTGTTTGCTTCTAACTTTCTACCCCCTAAAGTGTATAGCTAGTCTTAAACATATCCAGAGCAGAGAGGAATATTGATTTATATAAAGTGGAGGATGGACTTCCAGAAAGAACAGATAAAACTCCACCTGCAACACAGTTTGCCTCTATTACAAGTGTGAAAATGCCAATCTGCCAATACCTTGACAAAATTAACACAAACAGAGGGGTCTTTAGGATTAGACGCAGCTTCAGAGACTGCGCACAGTATTGCCAGACATCAACTTCAGCAACACAGTGGGGAAATGGGAAGACACAGCCCAAAAAAGAAACATAACAAAAAAAGAGCTTTACAGAATGCTGCATTTTTGAGGTGATGCTGAACTTTGCAAAAAGAGGACATAGAGCAAAAAAAGAAAAAGCAAGAATAAGAAATACTTTAACAGGAAGCAAATTACTTCCTCCTGCAATTCCTCAAGGAGCAGCTCCTCCTTGTCAGAGGACTTCTTTTGGGCTGAGACCACTGTCCATGCCCAACCACACACCACAAATTAAGGTACCACTGCTAAACCGAGATGGTCAAGGAGCAGAGCAGTAGCACAGGACTTTCTGCAGGAAAAGAAGTGTAACCCTGGAGCACAGTAAGTGTGCAAGTAATTTACATTGTCTTGCACTGGACAAACAGTAGGGCAACGACTTTACTATGAAAGCTAATTGATACAGAATTAACCACTAGATTCATACACTTTTTACCTACAGTGTTGGGAACAGAAGAGGGCTGTAGCTTTAAAGCACCATCAGCTAAAGTTTCTTAAAAACAAACAAACAAACAAACAAACAAAAACCGCAGCCAAAAAACAAAACCAAAAATGAAATAACATGGCCCTTACCTGCTATCAAAAGAGACTTAAAAGGCAAAAACCACATGTAAACACAATTTGTTTGTTTTAGGATTTTTCTGTTTCAGGAAAAAAAAAGGTGACAAATTTATTAATCACTGCTGTTTATACCAGTTTATCACATTCATATAAAAATCCAGTTAACAACATCAAAAATCCCTATGGGAAAAAAACCTGTCCAAAGAGCACAGACAGCATTTTTTGGTAAACTACTGAAAAGAATCACTACAATTCAAAAATCCCTATGGGAAAAAAACCTGTCCAGAGAGCACTTTTCGGTAAACTACTGAAAGGAATCACTACAACTCATATTCTGCAATAACATTTTGTAAACTTATCTTTGCCTATACTTGCTTATACCCCTTTTTTTGTTTCCCTCCCTCTTTTTTTTTTTTTTTTTTCTTTCCCCTAAGGTGATCTCTGCAAGAAAACTTTTTTTTTTATTCTTGCCTTCAGGATTCCATTTTCTTCGGATTTGGCATTCCTCATCTGAAGCCAAAACAGTAGCTACCACACAGATTCTCAACATCACCAGTGCTGAAAACAGAACACTTTGATTAAGAGTGCACAACAATTAAATGGGAGGAATAAACAACAGAGTGAAGCCAAAGTATTTTTTTATCATTCCAAGTTTTCCAGGAACAAAATAAATTTAAAAAAAAGTAAAAGCTAAAAATAATAATAGGAAACCAATGTCCAAAAAGTTGTAAAGTTGTTTTGTTTTTTTCTTTATTTTTAAACATTACTCCATGGATCATCAGTGCTAGAAATACATCCTTATTATTTCCCCTGGGAAAGTGCCCAACACTTTTGAAGTCTTTATTGTCAAGGCCTGGGCATCACGGCAGTCCTCTGAAGAAGGGACAAGGTTCAGGCAGCACGTTACAGTTTCCTAGTGTGGTGGAAAAAAACAGATGTGCATTTTAAATGCCAGCTGGGAGTTAACTTGAGAGGCTGTCACTGCCCAGCAGCAGGAGAAACACCTCTCGATGCAGAGGATGGTGATTTCTCAGCACAGGAAACCTAGAGCCTTTCCCTGTAAATTGTTACCAAGAAAGGATTCAAGAGGTGGTGAAGAAACAATGAATTATGGAGACTTTTTCCTTTTTGACATCGACCCCTTCTCCCGTGCACATGTACCTGCTGGTCCCCGTGCGGGCAGATGAAAAGCTGTCACCGTGGTCAGACCACTAGACCAGCCCCGTGGGATGCCTCCACCCAGCCCCTCAC
>NW_010298938.1:24134-26208 GCF_000700745.2 Antrostomus carolinensis | reverse complement strand
CGCCGGTTCCCCGCGGGAGTGGGCCGCGGCACAAGGTGGGATATGGAGAGCCCCAAAGCTGCCTTAGAGGCAGTGACACACAGCGCCTTACCACAGTCTGCTGGTCGTTACTCTGCAGGCGTTGCTTCGTGTCATTTAACGTTCAGCTGTCCTCCAGAGTCCATTCGAGTCACCACGTTTTGAAAGGAAAGTGGGTGGCTGCCACTTAAGCAGAGGAGTGGTGGTCCAAATGAGGAGCAGGGCCGCCCTGGTGCTCCATCGTCCTTGTTCCTATGTGGTGTGGTTGCAACTCTTGCCACCTTGCTGGGAAGTGCTTCCAGCAGCAGAGCACATTGCGGGCCTGGAGAAGATGGTGCTGGTTGTGTGGTGGCCACCAGCAACAGGAGGTACCTGGGTGGGGTGGGAGAAAACTTGCGTCCACCCAAGGCCAGACTCGCTTCCCAGACTAAACCTTAGGGACACCACAGTGGTTTTGGACAGCCTATAGATCTGCTCCCTTTTATTTGGAAGTTAGAATAAGGGTCTATAAAATTCAGTCCAAATCCACTGTGAGGATCCATTACAGGTTGCAAACGAATTTGAACATGAGAAGTACTGTTGTAATGTACTAAGGTAAATGTTGAGGGCTTTTTTTCAATGAAGAGCCTAAGGTATTCTACAAAGTCAGGCAGCTATCATTCTCCTTTCCACAGGGATGTGAAATATGAGAAGTTAAATGCTTTACAGAAAGTCATAGAGTAACACAGAGTTCCTTTTCCTGAAGACCTGTGCTCCTACCTTTAAAACCACTATTTTCCTAATTAAGTAGAAATAGTAAAATGCAGACAGCCAAAACCACATGTTCCACTTTAAACCATTCTCTAACTTAAGTTCATTCATTTTTCCCCTAAAATCAGTATTACATTAATGGCTAATATCTTCTCACATCCTCTGATTGTTTTTAGAGGGGAGAAAAAGGGGAAATCCATTTTCCACCTCCCTATTTGCTCTATGTCTCAAAAAAAATTATTTGCCAATGATCAGTTTTTCCCTGTTAGTATTTTTTCCTGTAGTTTGCATTATCATTTGCTCAGTGCATTACGACATACTGTTTACTCCTGCTTGTAGATTCAAGACCTCAGTGTGGCTCACCTTCCCTGGGATTTCACAGATGATGGTTGACTGTTTAGCGAATCATTCTTCTACTGAAACCACAATAAACACTCTCATTGGATTCAGCAGGCGCAGTGTTAGGCCCAGACAGTTACGTCTTGTAGCTAATATTCATAAATACACAGTCATTGAATATGACATTGTCTCCTCCAGCAATTAGCCCTCCTTATTGATTGGTTCAATGGTAATTACACAAGTCAGGTCTCTTCCTATATCTGGAGTGCTTAAAGTATGTTTAATCATGAATGGCCACCTTACTGAAGTGCATAGCAATCAATGAGTCACAAAACCTGAACCTTCTGCAGTCTCAGTTTGTTTTTCTGAAGAGGATAAATTAAAAATCTATTTTCTGATCTTTCCTCAGTGAATTTTACTGCTGTTTTGAATGCCTTATTTCCTGCTATTGATGGTGGGGTTTTTTTTCTGTCACAGAAGGCACAAACTACAAGATAAAAATAAAGCCATGCTGCCACGTATCTGCTTCCAACTTGGCTTGTATGACAGTGTTTTATAGACAGGCACCACAGCCACTAGGAATCAGTAGACTTGATAAATACATCATTTTCCCTAAGTATCTTTTCTTAATGCTGCATTGCATGACGTAGACTAACAAAAATATTGTGAAAGTTACACTGTATCTAAAAAACAGCCTCTGAAAAAGCAGGGATGTAGTCCCCAAAGGCATTTTTTCTATGATTATAGAGTCCTCTTTGCTGAAGCCACTGAGACAGATGGCAATAACTAGTGTAGGAGCATTTGGACGTTGGTTGTAATGTGGAGCGTTTGTGCGTGTTTCAGTGTGAACCCCAAACTGCAAAGTTTTGCTTGTGAACCCCAAACTGTAAAGTTTTGCCAAATACCTCGTCACAGCCACATCCTTAGGGGGCACCCCCTTCCTTCAGTCCCTGTTCCCCACCCCCCC
>NW_010298938.1:0-24111 GCF_000700745.2 Antrostomus carolinensis | reverse complement strand
AGTTTCTTTCTGACACAAGGAAGGAAGTGAGCTGGGCACCAGGTGACTGGAGAGACCACCGAGGAGACTTTCAGCAGTGGTGTAGTTTTTTATTCAGCATATCTGTTGTGTGTGGACTGCTTGTAGCTGGTACCCAGGCTTCCTTCTGCACCCTATTGGAGGCCAGATAGCTTGTCTGTACACACCACACTCCAGGGAAAGCTTTTTCTTCTCTGAGGAAGGGCACTAAATTGGTCTGTTTCATCAGTATTTCACAACCTGTGCCTTTTATCTCTCCTCCCTCCCCCCCCTTCTTACTCCTCTGCTATGATCAAAACCAATATCCGACTGACTGTGCAAAGTACATGTTTCCATGTTCCTCTGTCTTGTCCTTTACTTACTGATACTAATCCCCGAATCCCTCCTCTGTTGTTAGTTCCCAATGATTGTGATCCAGGATCTGACCTCAGTCTGTTCTCACTTTCCTCCTATTTGATTTAATTGCCTTATCACTATTTTGCCTACCTAGTCCTGAAATTACTCTTTCCTTTCTGGTCCTTTCCCAGCCTGAAAATCCCTCTGGCTCACCAGCTCTGGCAGCCTCTCTACGGTGCTGTGCGTCATGTCAACTTTCTAGCACTTTTCTGTGTGAGTTTGGCAGATCAGTGCTCCAGAGATGGGTTAGGCACCCTGGGGTCATAATTAAGGAGGAAACCACAGAGAGCATATCTATTCAAAGGAAGTGGCAGGTCAAAGTCCTTCAGGAATAAGTCCTGCAAGCAGACATGCTGGCCCCTCTAGACCTTCCGGATCAGAGAACATTTTCAGAAGGAATTGAAGGTACCTGTTCATCAGCTTTTGGAGTGGGAGAGTCTGAAGCATAGTAGATGAACGAATACTCTTCCAGGAAGAGAAATTTTCAAAGAATGGAAATTAGCAGAGAATCATTTAGAGGTTGCCTTACAAAGATGGATAGGTTTGGAATCCAAAGGAGTATTTAGATCTTCTTAATTTCAACCATATTTTTTATAAACAGTGCACCTAGGTCACTTGACACCAGACACCATACAATCCAATTTGCTGGTACACCGTTCTTTGAGCTCCAGTTTTCCATGCTTTAGGGTGATTTTATTTACTTTTTAACTTCATCTGGTTTCAAAAAGAATAAAGTTTAGGGCTTGGGTTTTGTTTTTTTTTTTTCAATAAAACACTGATTTTGCACATGATCAATTATATTAGCAGTTTTTTTCTTAGCAAACACTTGCCTTCTTATGCTTCGAAACAGGATGTGTTCCCTCTTTTGAGTACACCACTGTTCTCACAAAAAGCTCCGTATGTATGTCAAAATTTTTAGTGACCGTTTTCACCTACATGCAAGACAGTTTTTTGCATTCAGCAGCCAATACCTCGAGATTGCTCCCCCTCACTGGGCATGCCTGTCACTGTTCCTAGTGTGTGGACTACAGGGTCTGTACCTCTAACCCTTTATACAATCCACAGCAAATCATGACTTTCATGCAGCAATTGCTGTTCCCACTTCTTGTTGGTCACTGTGGGAATGAGCATGATAATTGATAGCTGTCTTTAGTGAGCTTTCTAGCAGTGGAGAAGAGGAAAGCTGCCTTCTGCCCTGAATGTAGAGAAGACAAGAAACAGGGCAGGAGAGAGTACTCAGTTGGGATAAAGAGTCTGGGGCAGAAGAAAGGAACAGAAAGAATTTGGGACACGGCTTTGGCAGAGCAGTCCTTGGCCCATGGTGTGCTCAAGCTGAAGCCTTGCATTTCTCCTGAGCAATTTAATGGCAGAAGTTCAGTGATTCACATAACAAAAAAAAGGGCAGAGTCCTTTATTTCCTGTCTGTTGGTTGTGAAGAAAGAGAATCTGAGTCTGGACCTTGGAACAGGCGTTGAGTCTGGGCTTTTCCTAATCACTGATAATTGAACTGATACTGCCTCATTCAGTTACCATGTGGATTTAATTTTGGTTTTATGGATAAAGATGCATTGCGTATTTTTCCATTCTGTTCACACTGTACTTTCTCTTACCTTTCCGTCTTGATTGTGTTTATTGTCTTTTTTGGAGGATTGGCTCCCACCTCATTATAGATCTGACCATACTGACAGGCATAGTTCGAAAATATGCTAGTGTTAATTGCAAAGCTATCTGAAGAGACTCACACTGCTTGTATTGACACCTGTGCCAGCATGCTTGTTTGCCGTCTTCCCGTTTGTGCAGATGCATCTCTTTGATTGGGCAAAAATCTAAACTGTCTTTTAATAATGCTGACTTACATCTTTCTTTTTTTCCTTCTTTTTTTTTTTTTTATTTCAGATATCTAGTTGACAGTGCAAATAGCTGTACTAACTTTACTGGCAACCCACAGTGCATAGGTAGGATGAATGGCTAAGGCATGGAGAGAAAAAAAGGATGGTGGAAGCAAGAATCTTTTATAGCTGACTACAGTGCCTGACCCAGCATCTTATGACATTGAATCCTGAGTTCCTTTCAGAAGAACAACTGCACATTTTCCCTCTCCAACTTTTCATTGGATTGTAAAGTTTCAATTACAGAATCTTAAATACACACAGAAAGTAAGCATCAAAATGACATTTCTGGTGTTTGGCTGTGAATTTTAGCTATGGAAATTATCTTGGGCCCCTTCTGTATGATGGTGGAAGCATCTTTTATATGAAATGACTCATCTGAGTTAATTAATTCACATGGAAGAAGGGTTTTTTTTCTCACCCAAGTTCACTTGAGTTAACATTCCAGTTAACTTGTTTCTCAATTGTCCCCTGAGTCAGAATTATTATAACTACCCTTTTCTGTAAAACTGACTCAGTTATACTGTAAGTAGCTGTAGGGTTTTCCTTTCCTATGATTGTATCATAGAAACCATAAAATGCAAAAGCACTGTTTATTTCACTGTTCTTTTCTTAGGCCAATATGTTATTGTTAGCATATGGCTGAGATAGTATTCTTGCTAAAAAGAGTGATTCAGTAGCAGGGGAGAATCCAACCTGATTTTCAAACTATTAACAGCATTAAAAAACAGAGTAGCTAAATGTCCTTACCTGAAGAGAGAAAATGTAATCCAGCATGACCCACTCTCATTTCACGAGCTGTATCTGGGCTAATTCCATTTGTGCCCAAACACCTCTCAGAGATATTGCAGACTCTTCACTAGGAGATCGTGTTCAGTATCTTCTTTAGACATGGGATTTTCTTCTCTGTTCCTGTTCCCTTATCTTTGTTCAGGTGCTTCCATGAGACTTACCTTTTCATTATATTAATGTACATGCCTAAGAAACTAATTTCATATTAATAGAATTGTTATGCTTCACTTTCTTTGCCCTCTTCTTGTGTGTAGGGGTAAAAGTCATATCTTTGATCTGTAAGAGAACCTGAGCACTTTTCCCACTGAATAAGGTGTAGAAAAAATAGTTTTAGAGCATCCCTTTTAACCTGGGGTTTTCCATTGCTTCCAGTACAACTCCTGTGAATTATATGCCTGCCATTTCTTTGCATGGAACTTGTTCAGTGCAATTTGTTGGGCCTTGAAATGAAAAAGAGCTTATTTACTACAGCCTATGTCTAACAAAATATATGGCCTGGAAATGGTGTTTATTAATGGGGAAGGAGGCTGAAAGAACACAAACCTATCATTTGGGAAGTATGGCAAGTTTTTGAACACTGTGTTCCAGACAAGGAAGAAGCTGGGAAAGGGCATTTTAGGACATATAACCTCTGTTTGTGGTTGAATAAGAAACAATTCTGTTACAATTCTGTGATAATTCTCTCTTCAGGGAGTTCAAGGTCACAGCTGTGGAAAATCCTTTTTTTTTAAGGTACCATTCACAAACTTTTTTTGCTCTTGAATAGTGAAGAGGTCAGAGGGTTTACCAAGCAGAAGGGCAGTGTGACCACTCGTGAAACTGTGTATGCTCTTCCCTGTTGTAGTACTAATTAAACCAATGCCAAGAGTACAAAAATTGAAGTTCCTATTCATTGTTTATTAGTTTTAAACAAAAATTGAAAAAGATTCAGCTATATCTGATACATCCTGTCAGATTTTAAGTCTGAAGGGAGATGGAGAGCAGAAACACAGACACCCTATAAGAATGACCCAGCTACGAAGAAAGATACTGTGAGTGAAAAATGTTTGTTTCTAAGGGAATGACACTGATCTCTTTTACCTCAGAATCTCATTTTGCTGTGTTGATTCATTAATTCTGTTACAATGGATAGAGAAAATGCACGGCTTTGCAGATGCCTCTGCACTCTACCTGCTGAAGAGCAGAGGTGGACTGATGGTTTCTGTCAGAACCTCTTTGGTGTTCTTTGATTTGCCACAATGGACAAAGTAATCCATTCATGAGAGCTCTTTCCTTTCCAAAATTCTCTCCTTCATATGCTTTTCTTCAGATATTTATTTTTTCTTTCTGCAGTCTGTCTGCCTTTCTTTCTCTGCTGGGAAGATTTTTCTCTTCCCTCTTTGTCCATCCTATCGTCTCTCCCCTTCATTCACACCAAGACATCTATTCTGTATGTCCTACTCATGGGATGTTATTCTCTGTGCTCATCTCTGTTTATCATGAAAAACAAGGGACATCATAGCTGAAAGTCTTCATGAATGATAATGAGCATGGTGATGTGTATCTAGTACAGCATTGCTGAGAGATCCTTGCTAAGATATCATATCTTCGTGATAAGTGACATCCTACTGCTGCGTAACTGGTAGTCCATGTTCAAAGTGCAAAGTCCTACAGTGGTGATTAATGGTAACTCTGAATCAGAAGTTATAGCATTGGTGAGTCTTCAGCACAGTGATGTGTAAACCAGCACTGGAGGAAGTAACCTGTGAGAGAAGAAGGGGGATCTGGATGTGTTTAGCTGCTCACTAATTGAGACAACTCATTTCTCCCAGAAAGTTCTGGAAATGTTGTATTTTACATAAATCTCCTATGTGTTCAGTTGTGCTCCCCTGTGTATTTATTGTCTGAAATGTAGTGTCTGGATAGTGATGATAACTCACAAGTGAAATTAATACATCTATAGCCACAAGGCATCATCTGAGTCTTAAGTTTAGCTAAAAGTTTGTTGTTTATCTACAGCTCATTTTTAGAAGGGCTTTAGTTTCTTCTATATTGTACCATATAACAAAAGTTAGAAAGAAGTTGTGCAGGAGAGAAAAGGAAGGAAGGAAACAAGGAATTAATAAAAAAAATTAATTAATTACCAAAATGAAGTTAGAAAACTTAAGCCCCTGGTCGGAGTTAAGGCTGAAATAGACATTTTTTTATAACTGATAAGAATACTGTGCAACTTTACTATGTGGGTAATATATGTTTTATGATCTCCTTAAATATTAATTTCCTTGCTGTTAAATGCCTCAGCTTTGTAAATGATGTGATACTGACAATAAAGTACTTTTTCTAGGAGGCTTAACAGTTTTTTAAAGTGAAAGTGATTTTGGTTTGGATTTATATTGTGAGTGATGCAAAAGACAGTTTTTGCCACCTTTCTCTACTGTTAGGAAATTAAACTCCCATAGTTCATGAGGAAATTAGATTGCTCCTGGAAAAGTTTCACTCATTCTGGAAGAAATATAAAACACCGGTTCTAAATTACATCAAGTTCTTCTGCACCCATAAGCACTCCACTCCTTCCATTCTGTGTCAGCCTTACCTCTCTTTGTCTTTTCTGTGTTGATTCCTTGGTTGGATAATTCAGAGACAAATATTTGTATTTTTAATTTTTTGATTCAGCAACTGAATAATTACAGAGCAAACAAAGCAAGTGAGAACATTTGCCAAGATATCTGTGGAAAGTCTGACACTTCTCTGTGGCCCTTTGCATTTACACTATTTTACTTGATGCTGTAAAATGCAGATTATTCCATTAAATAAACGTGATGCAGGGACCTGTTCAGTGTACAGAATGCATATTTGTGATAGTTAGCAGTTCCAAAAACCCACTGTCAAAATCATAGTTAAAAAAAAAATAGAGCATCTACGGAGAGCTACCCTGAAAGTGATGTTTACACGTTGGAAAGCTTTAACCTTCTTGTATTTTTAAGATTTGTAGCTCAGTAAAAGGTATGTACATTACCACGTGACTGTTTGCTGAAAGGCAAGAAAGGATTTGGTTTTGTCAGTTCTGCAGGTCATAGCCCTAAACTTGAATATTCACAGTGTAAGAAGTACATCTATAGTGTATAGATTATCACCACCACTGATACACCAGTTCATTAAGTTCCCTGAACCTTTCATGAGGGTCTCATGAATGCAACAAAAAAAAAAATCATGCTCACAGATACACACATGATGTGAATGTCACATTTTAAAGTTACGTTTTTAAGCTCTACCCAGCAAGTAAATCTTTTAATAACTTCTTTTTTTTGGGGGGGGGAATGGTGTTATGGGCAAGGCCTATGTGACCCTGAGAGACAGAAGCTTAAAATGTTCAATCCATACTAGCTCTCCCTGAGATGAAAAAGACTGGTCTTTCTGAAGACCTCCTTCTGACCAGAAGAGTCACACTTGTACTATCAGAGAAAGAAGCAATACCCTTTTATTTACAGGATCATTTCAAACTTGCCAATACAGATGGATTTCGGTATATCCTGTGTCACTTAGTTCTCTTTTTGCTTCATCTATCCATCCAGAAGTAAACAAAACCAGAGAAAACATAATCTCTTATAGCACTAATATAATGAATAAGAAACAACTATTTTTGATAGACATTCAATAAAAAGTAAAAGGGACTAAATCCTCAGCCTTGTTACTTCCAGTGTGGTAGAGGAATCCAGCAACGTGCAACAAACTCCCAGGGATAGTGTCCTGTGCTCACTTAGTCGCTGGTGTTCTGAGTTGCTTGGTCAGTTCTAGTTCTAGCCAGTTTTCTGGTCAACTCCACAGCTGTATATCACTCTCTGTTGTCATCAGAAGAAATATGCCAGCTTTAGGTTAGTGTAACAATGAATAGGACCCAGCTCACTGAATCAGGGTGATGTGTTCCCTGCTGCCGGCATATTTGGGGCAGGGCACTGATTCAGGTCATGTAGCTGTATGATGCCAGCTGACTATCTCTGGAGTGTGTCCAAATGTGTATTTATTCCTGATTCAGATTCTCTAGATGCACAGACAAATTTTGTTAACTTGCCTATGAGGTGGTCTCAAGATGACGAAGATGATGCAACCATTTCTGAATAATATTGTTAATGTTGTTTCAGCCACAGGAAATTATGCTTGAATGCAACTGTATGCACTAGAAGAACAAGAATTCTTCCTCCAACAGAACACGCTTTGTTCAGCACCAGTAATACCACAGATGAGGACCAAACGGAAAACTTTTCAACATAAACAGAGAAAACAATATACCATAACTGGCAAGCTTTTAATCTCTAGTGTCACAGGGAGACACTGTCAGGATGAGAAGTTAACACATGGAAGCCAGCTGTAGCAGTTAAATGTCTGAAGGAAACTTGTTCTTAGATAATGAATTCCATTCACAAGAAGTATCACAGAAAGTTGGAGTGACCTGATAAAACTCAGAGAAGATCACCAGATTTATTCTTGGAAAGGCAAGAAAGTGAAGCTCTAAGCCTGACAGACTCTAAAAATGATGAAAATGTGACTGTTAATTCAAAAGTTTTATCTCCAGATGTTCAAAGAAGATGTTTAAAGATAGCATGTTGCATAATATGTTGGAAAACCACCTGTAAGTATATGGAAAACAAACTAAGACAAAGTAAGAAAACCAGTTACATTCAGAAATACAGCTGGACATTCTGTGAAAACCTGCTAAAATTATCTGAGCAGAATTCTGTCTTTACCATGAACTCATTTTTAGGAAAACCAGGCTACTGTGCTGCCCCTGGAGCAGCCAGGGAAACTAATCTGAGGAAATGGTGACTTACAGAAAGAGGTTACTATGCTGGGTTTATACAAAGTGCAGCATATAGTACTTCAATGCAACAGCACAGCTAAATACAAGACCTACTTTAGTGTGCTATGACATTGCTCCTTGCCCCTTTCCTCCTGTGTGCATTAGGAGGAGACCATGGAAATGACAAGGGGCAACTTGAGGTCATCTCATAACCCTGTATTTATTAGACGAGCAGCCTCTCACACCTATCATGATTGTCCGTGTGATACGGTATATTGCAAACCTAACTAAGATTTTCTTGCTGCTGAAGACCCTCTAGTTCTTATAGTGCACTGGAAGCTCCAGGTAACATTATTCATTTTGTTTATCCGAATAGGTAGAAGCTACAAGTAGATTAAGAGCTTCTTGTGCTTTAGATGAGAAAAGTTAAAAGCTTACACTACCCTTTTCAAACATTTACAGTAAACTGATGTCCTTAATTGGCTGTCAAAGTAGCATAAATCTTTTGAAGCCTGTAATAAAGCCTAATTAAAGGTAAAGTCATTGTTCTATGCATTTCACATGGACTTTTACTATACATCAAGTAAAATCAAGATTTCAACTCAAACTTTTAGGAAGTCCTTAATAAAATGAGTCTCATTAGTGTCAAACTGTTTGATTAGGAACCTGATTAAAAGCCATTTGACATTAATGAGAGTCATTTTATTAAAGGCTTTTAAAATCAGTCCCATATACAGATGCAGGCCAAGTTAAGAAAGCCTATATATGTGTGTAATGTATTTGCTATGAATCCAGTCCTATTCATGGAGTTGGTCTGCATAGCTCACATAATAGGAAGATAGGGAAAATTACAGAAGGTGACTTACAGCTCACATTTAAACTCTGTTGATTTTACTGCAAACCTCTTTAAATTTTTTCCCTACTTTATCTTACACTAGTTACAAATTCTCTCAAAAGACAGATGCAGATCCGCAAGTTGTTAAGATTTACAACTATCTCTATTACATATTTCTTGCTACAGTCTTGTAAGGAGAATGAGCAGTGACATTTGAACCTTCTTGGATATCTTTCTTTCAGCAAGACAATATGAAAAGGCTGAACTGTTTTGGAGGTTTTGATGATGTGGGCTTATTTTCAGACCTTCATAATTAGAATATTCTTTTTACATTTGGATGTGGATGTACCCCCTGTCTGTGAGCTATGAAGGAAGGGGGACAGGGAGTGTGAAAGACACATGCACACACATGTTAAGAAATATATTTTTGCACTCCTAGAACTAAAAAATAATAAAACCAATTCTGTTTAACCTCATAAATAACTCACCTTCTCCTGATGTCTACAAGCACATATCTCAAAGGCAAATTTGTCAATGTTTTGCTCTTATTATATCAAATTATTGTCTAAAATATTTTGCAAACTTCTGTGTAATATTTGCTGCTAATTGAGCCCTCACATGAAGTCAAGTGATCCACATGGAAGACAAAATATCTGTGCCATCAGGTTTGCTCTAGGGATATGTTTGATTTCTTTTGAAGGTTTGACTGGAATTTAAAAATGCAATTGATATGGCAACAGTTCTTCATCATGTTACTGCACAATCTTCATGGGTGGTCAATTGTCTGACTCCATTTTGATTGTGTGTTTAGAAGATGTCACAAATTAACTTATTTGTTTGGAAAGTTATCTGTATAATTTTGAAGCCTGGACATGATAGTTCTGTTTGCTTCACAGGCAATTTGAGATCTTTTCTTGACAGCAAATTTGAAAAAGCAGGAGTAGAAGGCATTGTTGACAAGGCAATAAACATGTTACAGGTGACTGTCAGTCTCTCTAATTTTCCTTTCAGTTAAGTATTTAAGGGCAATACTCAGATTTTTAGGCTTTTAAGTGTTTCTGAGTCTGAAGGACCAGAATTATGCTTTTAGCTATGCCTTGTAGGACAGCAGTTTCTTACTTTGTTCACACTGTTCTTTGAAGGTCAGGATCTCTCATGCATAGAGGTATCATCTGGTGTGACTCAGGATAGATTTTTGAAAGATGCTCTGCAAGCCCACAGATCCTACTGAAGTCGGTATGCTCTTTCAGTAAGGATAACAGATCATATTATGCTGTATGTTTTAGTTTATGACCTGTTTTTTCTTTGTGAGGCAGGAGCTAGATCAACAGATGCCCAAGACTAAGATCTTTTTTTTTCTGCAACTTTTACAGTGCAGGCTACTCTGTATTTGCTATTGTTTGTGTTGGTTCCCTTCTGGTTCATAGTTTAGTTCAGTTATCCACTCTAAACCACTTTGCAGAGAACAGACGTATATCAGTGTTTGCAGAGTGTGCCATCCCCTTCCTGCCTGGGAAGCAGGAACAGAGCATGGGGTGCTGTTGTAATTATGACATTTGGCAGGCTGAGTTGCAAAGCACCCTGCAGGAATTTCGTCCGGCACAAAGGTATTTAACAAATCCTCCAATTCCATGGCAGGACCTAGTACATAGTCAGTAGGTGGTCCACTTGTCTGTCTTTCTTTCCTTATCCTCCTCTTTGGTTTAGAGAAGCTGCAGTAAGAGGGGGGAAACAAAACAAAACAAAACAAAACAAAACAAAAAAACAGCTAGTAAACTAGAAAGACATGTAATCTGCATAATTGCTCTGATTGCTCTAGTTCTGCAATGAATAGTCCTGCTGTCAAATTCAACAACAATTTAGGGAAAAAAAAATCTCCAAGTCCTTTGCTATATATAACGTGAAAGACATGAAGAAACTCTTATGATCATTGCCATTCAGTTTAAAGAGCCAGTGACTAGTTAAGGGGGAGGAGTAACAGTGCCATTGTTGAATTATTAAAGAAAGGATTAAATTGGCAAGCATAAATAAACAAAATTAAACTGTGCGCCCCTCTGGCCTTTTGAAATTGCACAAATTGGTATATCAGTCATGCATGACAGAGGTAGTAGTTCATCATCAGTAGGGATTTTTAACATAATTGTAGCAAATGTTGTACCAGACACAGACTGCTCCAAATGTTGTGTTATCTCACAATTCCCAAAGAAACAAAGTAAAACTACATGGACTATCTGCAGAAGCAGAATGTCATCCACAGACCAGAAGGACACAGTTCAGAGCAAGGAAAACCAGCTAGCCCTGAGTCTGAAACTAACTCTCTGTAGCCTTGCACAGATTGCTCCATGTCTCTTTCTTAATTTTCTTATCTTTAAACTGGGATAATAAAATGTACTTAGCTGTCTCACTCTTAAGTTGTAAAACTTATTTAATGTCTGGATAGTACATTTGCCATAGAGAAATGAAAGATATAAAGGCCTCTTTTAAAATTTGTTCTTGAGATGTGAGCAGTGATAAAACTTCTGTTCATATTTAGAAATTTTAAAGAGTGGAAACCTAATCAGGCTATCCAAATCTAGTGTCTAGCAATAAAGAAGAGGCACTTGAGACAAATATTTGTGACGTGCTTAAGAGTGTGGCCCCTGAACATACCCTGGCTTGAATAATTAAGAGTCTTTTTCCTATTTCATTTCTACTTCAATTCAATAGAATTAGCGTAGAAATAATTTTATTTTCTTATCTTGCCTTTGAAAAATTATATGATTTCCTCTTTGTGGTGGATTGACCCTGGCCAGCAATTAAGCACACACCAGCTGCTTGTTCTCTTCATTGGGATGGGGGAGAGGACTGGAAGAGCAAATGTGAGAAAAACTTCATGGGTCAAGATAAAGACAGTTTAATATAAGTGAAGGGGAAAAAAAAAAGAAGAAAAAAACCCCAAAGAAGTGACACAAAAGCAATCACTCACCACCTCCCACAAGCAAGCTGATGCCCAGCCAGTCTCTGAACAATGGCTACTTTGGAAAGACTCCTTCCCCAAGTCTTTATTGCTGAGCATGATGTTGTATAGCATGGGACATCCCTTTGGTCAGTTGGGGTCATCTGTCGTGGCTGTGGCCCCTCCATGCCTCTTGCCCATCCCTGGCCTCCTCACTTGTAGGGAGCAGAGTGAAAAACAGAGAAGACCTTGATGCTGTGCAAGCACTGCTCAGCACTGCTCAACAGTAACTAAAACACGGGTGAGTTGTCAGCAGTGTTTTGGTCACAAATCCAAAGCACAGCACCATACTGGCTGCTGTGAAGAAATTTAACTCCATCCCAGCCAGACCCAGTACAATGTTGCACCAATTAGTGTTTTTTCCCAGGGTTTCGGGTCATTCTAAAATTCTAAAGTCTTCTCATTCTATGTGTGTATGTCGGACTGAGATGCCTCTAAGCCTAGTTCCAGGCACTTCGGACTTTGAAATACAAATAAGATTCAGAATTTCTACCCAACCTGAACCAAATTCTTAGATTCAGACATACCCAAAGTTAGGAAAGTTAAGATTTGCATGTGAGCTTTGTGGTTTGGGACCATCTTTT
Organism: Antrostomus carolinensis; assembly: GCF_000700745.2. NCBI lineage: Eukaryota > Metazoa > Chordata > Aves > Caprimulgiformes > Caprimulgidae > Antrostomus > Antrostomus carolinensis. The sequence goes on along the minus strand of NW_010298938.1, from coordinate 11,828 downwards.
ATAGTGAAGATGGGTAAAGTAAAGGAAAACAAGATTAAATAAACTCAGTCATACCCAGGACGCAGTGGCAGCAACCCTCTTTAAAAGGTTGAAAGCACTCTGCTAATTATTTTTAATCTTTTCATTTTTGTGTATTTTTGGACTTCCTTGTTCTTTCCGTGGTAGAAAGCTAAGAGCCTATTCTGGTGAAATAGCTGGCCTGCCTGGAAGTGGGAAGTACTGTAAATGGCATAAGAAAGTTTGTTCTCATTACATTTCCTGTCCAGTTCTGCTGATTATATTAGAAAACAATCATGTTCAAGATGCCAATGGATTTTGCCTTGTGCCATACCTGTCGTCAAATCCCTTTTCATATCCTTTACCTCCTGCTCCCTGTCTATCTATAGGGTACATTTTGGTCCCTGTGTAGTACCTTCTTGCAGAAACTGTATCTTTTGAAAAGGATATTGTCTCTTTTGTTCATGATTGGGGTACCATGGGTACTCAGAAATGATCAGGATGGCTTCTGATAGTGGATACTGATATAGAGTCATGCTATTGTAAGACCAAATGTGGAACAGGCTGGCTATTATAAGGTATTGTTTCTCTTTGTTAGTATTTTCTACTGTGTGATAAGTATTAATTTTCCTTCCCCACTGTTGGTACTAACCAGTACCCTAAGGTCAGCCTGACCTGAGGCTGAGAGCTTTATATTGGTGTTGGACACCCCATCCTTGCTTATGGCATCTTTCCTCAGTTCTCCAGATAGATGAGCAGCTGTGGAAGACAGGCAGAGAGACCAGCTTCAAGAAAGACGTTGCATCTGTTTCATGCACTTGCAGCCTGCATATGGAAGCTCCATAAACTGCAGCCTTTAGAGGCTGAGGCAGGGTAAAGCTGACTCCTGACCCACCTTCCAGGTCCTGCTGATGACATTTGCCATCCTTCTCTTTTGCTGGGTGTTGCTGCTTCTGTCTCATCCCTGCTGATAGTGAGTTTCTCTGTCTTCATTTGGCATTTTAAGTTGAATCTGGGCACTAAATAAAACAGATGTTCTGCAAAAACTGCTGCCTGTGGGCAAAACTGAATCATGAATGTACCACAAAGAAAACAAATCTGGGAAAAGAGCTGAGTGGAAGGAACTTTAAAAGACCCTCACACCTTAAATTCTCTCTGAGTAAAGGGGATAATCAAAGAAGATTTAAACTGTACTTTATTACATTTTGATTACATTGAAAATAGACGAAGCAGTACAGAAGAAGACAGAAATGCCCATTATCTCTGGCAATGGATGGATATAATAATTCTGAATTTAATAATTTCTTCAGGCAGAATGGAATATCAAGAAAACTTAATTCTATCTGAAGAGTGATACACTCCATGGGAAGTTGCAAAAATATATAAATGGCATGATTTTAAACACAATTATCAGACAGGAGATAAAATATCATGAGATTTGACAATTTCTCCTCAGAAGGCAGACAGAAAAATTAATAACTTCAAAATTTTGGATTCTGTCTCCCCTGAGGAGGATAGATTTCAAACTCTGCAGACTACTGGGAAGACTTTAGGAAGATACCCGGAATTTGTAAAAGAAGAGATTTCCCTGTATCCTGGTGAAAATTTATGGAAGGCAGTCAATATTCCAGTAAAGTCAAGAATATAAAAATTGTTACACAAAAAACATTTAAAGAAACACAAAGGACTGTGTGTACGGCAGATTTAGAGTACAGTGGAACAGCGTGGGGCTGTATGAGCTGTGACTCAGCAAGTGTTTGCATTAGGGCTGGAGCGTATGCCTATGGAGCACACCACAGATAGACAGTAACAACAGTACCATTAGTTCAGAGGATTTTCTCTGTGAGTGTTGAGCAATATGCGAAATGATTGGACTATTAATTTGAAAGCAATTAGAGCCTCTATTGAATTACTGTGGACATTGTTTCTAGCAACAAATTACACAAAAGATAGTTTTGTTTACACTGAAGAAAAGCTAGTAACTCCGGAAGTAAACAATTAAACTGTAGGTTTCCAATGCAAAGCTTCTCCTCACTACAGGCACGGGAGAATAAAATATTTGGATAGGCAGGAATTTGCTGCAGTACTCTGTACTGAGACCTGGAGATCATGAGTAGATTCATGACGTCTGAAATGAAGAAGAAGTTTGGGCCCTCTTACAGAACACTGCTCAGAACTGAGAAAAGAGAGAATGATCCATGTTGCATGATTTGTGCTACTAGAAATCCTCTGCAACTTTAGGTGGAGAATTAAAAGAGGATTTAGTTAGCTTTGTTTTGCTGGGGCTGTAATTCTGTATTCAGCAGTACCAGAGCTGTACACCACCAGATCAACTCCTATTACAAATTACTGGACTGGATCAGACCTGAGTGTGTGACTGTGTTTCTGTCAAATTATCTAGAACATATGGTACACTATTTATTCTGGCTTCATCCTCTACTGCAGAAGGACAGGTGATATGTAATCTGGCAGAAAATCTGCCAGGACAAAGTTGCTCCTTAAATACCACTTCTTTTTTTTTTTTTTTTTAACAGATTTAGATCCACAGAGTGAGTTTGTACTAGCTGAGCTATTTTTTTTTGTATGAGTCTAGGGCATTTTGGATCCAGCCTATGTGCCCTAATCCATCCATTTTCTCATGCAGGTACGGCTAAGGAATCACAGGGCCAAGAGGAGCGGGTGGGAAAAAAGATGGATCTCCTTCACTTGTGTATAGATCTCATTCACCAAGGAATACATAAGTAGGAAACAGAGTGTAATATATTACCACTACGTAGGTGGGTGCCTCTTTTTTCACTTTTGGAAGAGGAGACACTACATTTGCAAGTTTGCCCAAATAGGCAATATGTGTCACAGGGTGAGGACCCCAGGGCTTTACACAACCAGATATGTGCTCCCAGAAGTAATGCTAGCATTTTAGGAAGGCTCTCTGGTTCCTGTCTACATTTCAGGGAACTGAAGCCAGTGAAAGGGTGGGTTTTTAAACTCAGTTGGTAGGATGAACAGTTGTGTACCTGCTGTCTTCATGCTCTTTGCCAGTTACACTCCAGAAAACAAAACAAACCAAAATAAAACAAATAATAACTGTAGTTTTGTCTTTTAAGAATTTAAGCAGAAGTGGACCTTTCCTGGAGAAGCTGGGTGTGATAGGAGTTCCAAACTCTGTCAGCCAGTGTACTTCTGACAAAATCTTCCCTCAAAGCTCATTGGATCAGTATGAGTAAGTAGGACAAAAGAGCTTTTGAGTAAGACACGGTTCTGTTGCCTCTGTGGCCTTTGGGTGCAATTTCACTGGATCCTTGATCAGATCTAACTGCAGGCTGACACTGAATGCCCTTCCCCCCATTCCACAACACCTTCACCTTCCCACCGTTCTTGACACTGCATGTCTACATGGTGCAAATTGGGGAGTAAATGGTACCCCTAAACATGACCTGATGTGTGCTAGGGCCACTCACTCATGAGATCCAGCAAGAGACAAGGGTGAAACACACATTAAAAAAGAGGGCTACCCTATTTTGTAGCATCCCACAGTCGGATTGGATTTAATATGACATGAAACAGCATCCTTTGATACCTTAATTCTACGAACAATGTAAGCCAACATGAAGTGGCACTGTTGCAAAAAAAGTGTGTGCTCTCTTCCTGCCATGACTTGATTCTTACCCTCTTCCTCCTCCTAAAGGTGCTAGAGCTGTATTTCTTTTTCCGTTTTCTTTATTATTGTTTTGTTTAGTTTTGTTTTTATTTCTCTACTTTGCTGAGTTAGTTTTAGCCTGTATAATTTTCCCAACCCATTTCACTGCATGGCCACACAAGAGTTTGTGCTCTCAGGACAAATTTTGGGGCATTAGGATTGTCTTATGCTGATTTAAACTATGTAACTGAGTTAAAGCACCTGTCTCAGCTAGGGACAGAGAGGGAGGAAAAGAAGCCAAAGAGACTTAATTGTTACCTTTTAGTTACCAGTAATTAACATGCTTGTCTTAGAATTATCTCTGTTCCTCACAGATAAGTTGCTCTCATAAGCCAAGGCACAGATGGTGTTAAGTAAGTGTGTGTATCATACTGTAAACATAACTGACTACAATATGCAACTATAAACTATTTGTGTGTCTACATGTAGGGAACAGTTTGTATGTTTATGAGGTTGATGTAAGTCTGTCTATTGTGAATATTTTAAAATGTTACTCTGTCAACTTCAAGAGAATGCTGTGGCAGTGTGAACTGTGCCTTTAAGGGCTGATGTTCCCAGGCAGAGATTGTGGGCAGGGGGCTGTGAAGCCCTTTTTGTTATTATGCACAGCCAATTAAAACCAAATAGAAAATAAAGCAGATCCTTTGCAAGAACCTTAAATCCTTGAATGATCACCGCAGGTGTCATCCATCATTTTCTAAAGAACTTGTAGTCTTAAGAGGAGGCAGGAGGCACTGGAAGAGGACAAAGACGAAGAGCGTTAGTTTACCAAAATAAGACCAAGCTGTGATACAAGGCATGTTAGAAAGAGCAGAAGCATTTTCTAAATTGCTTGAGTTCTACTCTTTCCTATGTAGACTGTGTTGACTGCAGGAACTTCCCTTTCCTCAGCATCCCTGTCTGGAATTGGCTTTGTAGTGATGGCAGCAACAAGCAGCTGCAGTGAGTGGGATCCTGTATAGCCACTTGGTCCATTGCTTTGCTTGACAAGGCACTTGTGTTTTGTTTCTCCTTTTGTTTTCTTTAAGGAGACAGATGCTGCATGTGTGCAATTATGCTGGGTGCTTCACAGATTTTTCAGTGGACATGAATAGCACTTAAGGCATTCTCAAAAATAGTATATTATTGGGAGGTTTTTTTCATTCTGGGTGATATATAAGTTTATTTATGCAGATTCTGTGAAGAAGTGGGAGAATTAAGAGCAAACCCATTAGTTTAGCTGAAATGATACCTGGCCTTAGAGCTTGTTGGATAAACCATAGATTAACAATGTCTCTAATAAGAGATATTACTTGACCCTACATGGTCTCACTATCTCCTGTTCCAAATAATCTTTAAGAACTTGAGTACTTAAGAAATGGAGGGTATGTTCTTGGGTTTTATTGTTAATTCTCTAATTCTCCTCTAGAAACTCTGTATAGATTTCAAGATTGTCAAATGGATTTCTTTTTCTGGATTTTTTGTTTCATTAAGAAAAATGGAAGACTGACCATAGTGGAGACTAATTTTTTTCTTGCATTGTACACAAAAATTTGGTGGCAATATACCTGTGAATTGAAGAAGATGAGTGCATAATTCATAAGGAGAAATATTACTGCAAATTTGCTTGTTGAATCTGCAAACCAGGATGTTGCAAGAAGATTATGGAATTATGGTACAATTGGAACTATGGAATTATGGAACAATGAACGTCTTCTCCTATTTCTGTCTATGTGTATCTTCTGCTGGCAAGATGTTCCATCTATAAATAGATGTAGAGGTAAAAAGAAAATCTTTTGAGAGTGAAGCAACAATATTAATTTTTAGTTTAATAGCAGTGATGGCTGTGATTTAACCATTGTTTCAGTGCTTTCAGTGAGTTGTTATGCAAGAAAGTTGGTCACTGGAGTTCTGATCTTTAACTTTCTTCCAGTCATTTACCTTAAAGACACCTGGGGCTGCCAGTATACCTGAAGAGGGAAATCAACATCCATTCGCCCTCATTTAACAAACACACACACACTCTGTGTCCATCAGTTAAAAGTTTGTGCTTGCCTAGCCATATCAGACATGCTAATGTTTCAGCTGTTGTGCCTTCATCAGGACCTTTCTTGAACCAACCCTTGAACCAACCAACAAACAGCAGTTTGGAACAGATTTTCACATGTTTTCATTTCACTTTTGCATGAAATGCTTTGACAGTCATGTCAGGTTTTCTGTCATGATAGCTTCTTGTTGGGCTCTGGTTTGGTTTTTTTTTGGTAGCTCAATGCTATCTACATACTTGTTATCTTAGGATCAGGAATTTTATTGGTTGTTTCCTTGTTATCTCTCTACCTTAAATACTTTTACAGGTATTTCTCTGTTAATCACTTTCTTATTCAAATGGAAAAAAAAAAGGTTAATCACTTTCTTATTCAAATGGAAAAAAATAAAAAAAAGAAATTGGTAACAAAGGAAAAAAGGGGGAGGGTGTGTGTGACTGCTACCAACTGTCTAGATGATCAGATAGTAATACTGAGTGAATAAGGTGGATTTCCAGTACATTGCACTCTTGCAGAGATGGACAGAAGGTAATCACTGAGAATTTCTCTAACTTTGGATATGCCTAAGGTTGGGGAAGAGGTTGAGACAATAGCCCGGGGCTGAGCATTCCCAAAATTACAATGCTCTGGCTCCAGATAGGGATTTAATTTTTCAAAATATTTGTCCCAAGAAACATAAATCACAGAATACATATCAACATATCTCTGACAGTAGTAATAGGACAGCTGTCTGCCAAAGGCCATCACATTTTGAAGAAGTATTCAAAGTGCTTGAAATGTAAATCTTGCCCATGAGCTGAATTTTTTTAACGGTGCAGCTATTGCCTCTAAAGAACTGTCTTTATTCTTTTCTGTCGGAAAACTCTTACAGAGTTATTTCAATTTATCTTTCCAAAAGTCCAATAGGTTTGAGGAACGAGATGAAGTACCAGTTCCCTTCCCCAAAATGCGACTTTTAGCCTTTATGTATGACCCAGGTTGATCTTTAAAGTATGGCTTTATGGTGCTCAGTGCTGACAGCTGTCTCAGACTTCCCTGAGGAGCATAGGGACTTTGCATTCAGTGCTTTTCAGGGTCAGATTCAACTCTAATAAGGAAAAGCTCAAATAATACAGAAATATTTTATTACAATTTCTTCAGGAATGACCCTCACATCTGTTTTAGATATCATTTTTCTTCAGAAGTCTCTCAGAAATTGAGTTTGTGTTTTCCTTTAATAGCTATTGTTTATAAACTTGCACAAAAGGAGTGGGGCTTTTTGATGCTCACACCTAGTCACTAATCAGCCTGCAGCCTTGTACAGAATGAGAACTGAAACTACTAACGGGGGAGCAAGCCTCCACCCAGGAGTCCAGTGCCTCTCTGGAGTTTTGCAAGGTAATTTGCAGCATTAAGCAGAAGTAGGATGAGTCAAGGATATGTCAGAGCCTCTCCTGCTGATCTTGCTGGTTTCTTCCGTAGGGGAACTGTCCAGCAAAACAATGCCACAGTTACAAAACAAAATGGTATCCTTTCCTGGAAAAAAAAAAAAAAAAATACTGACTGCATTGAAAAGCAGCATCCTTCTCATTTTCTTTCAGAAATTCTGAAAGGAACAAGTGGCTAATGGTTAGTAAACACAGACCCTCCATGCAGGAATAATCATCCCCTACTTGGATGTGCTTTGCTGCAGTTGAAAGACATCTGGTGCTGGAGTTGTGATACAGTAATGTTTACTGCTGACTGTTTGTGACAGAGCATCAAATTGCTCCTTGTTTACTTTATTTCTGCCCCAGAATAAAGGAAGGAAGAAACTGTGCTTTTCATAGGACACTTGGTGCATCTCTTTATGCAGAACATGTGACAAGCCACAGCTTAATTCTTAATATGCACCAAAAATTCTGTTTAATGTAAAAGTTGTGTACTGATTGTATGCTACTTGTTTTCTGAGCCACAAAAGGAATGAGGTTTAATGATTAAATACGCACCATGCATTTGTGGTATCCTATTGTATAATCTTAAAAATCTGAATATATTTAAATTATCTGTCATTATAATGAACACTTGTAGTTTCCTTATGAGCTGCAAGATCTTTCTTTTACCCTTACTTTGAAAACTCTGCTTCAGAAATTTCTCCTGCACTAAGATGTGATGTGTAGTGTCAAATCTCTTGCAACAACCATAACTTTCAGTTATCATACAATTCTTTTTTAAGATGTACTTGATATATGTATACAGTCCAACAAACAAGGGTGGTAAATGCCTAACAGGTTTCATTAGATATTTTTGTTTCTTCCCAGGAGCAGTATTTCAAAAAAAACAAATCATGCTTATGATGTATGTATGTGAGTGTGTACTGTTTTTTAAAGAACTACTTAATTTAATCCATAAAATTTTAAAGCTGTAAATGAAACATAATTCCAGATAACTTTAGTTTTCCATTCAAATCTGAAATGTGAATTTGGTTTATAGCCAAGATAGGCTTTAATTATGAGAAGCTTTTCCAGTGTTTGGGGACTTTTTTAGGAGGAATGGGTAAAATCAAATTTAGCTTCCTTTTTTTCCCCAACACTTCACAATGCCACTGCAAGTTGCCCAAGCAGTAACATGACATATCTGTGCCGATGGGATCTGTCATATTTGATTCTTCCATCCTCTGCCCTCCTATTCCTCTATTGCTATCATCTGCCATGCTTCTGGTCCTCCTTCCTATTCCTTCGGTAATCCTGGCTCTCCCTCTCTACTCAGTTCTCTAGTTAGACTGAGAGAACCATGGCTTCCACAGTAGGGTCCTTGTCACTCCATGGTGTCCCACCTGCCCTCCCTTGCTGTCTCTTGGGGTCATCACCTGTACAGACCTATGTTCTTAGCTAGGCACTGTGATTTCTGCCTACAGTAGCCTTTCACTGAGTTACTTTCTTCTGACCTTCTTAACTTGTTCTCATTTTGTTAGCTATTCTTAGCTCTCCTGCCTGATCTTCTCTCCTTCACTATTCCTTTTTCCTTTTGCTTCCTTGGGGTCCTTTTAACATGTATCCTTTTTTTCGTTTTTTGACCATTCCTTCTTTCAATGATTTTGCCCTACTTTAGTGTCACCATGCCTTGCTGAAGAAAGATACTGCAAGTGTCATGGAGTTTTCAATTCCACAAAAGATTTTCTCTTTTCTTATCCCTTTCTCTGTCCCTTGACCAATATATTTTTCTTTTCTCTTAAATGAGCATGACCTTTCTCCCTTCAATTCTTCACTATTTCTGAATTTCCTCTAGAACCTGCTCCATTCCTATCTCCTCTGCCAAGAATTTTCTGCTAAAGAAATTGTCAAGCTTTTTAAAGGATGGAAAAAAAAAGTAATTGCTTTCACTCAGGAACCTTTCCCTCTGCTCCACCTGACAGTCTCTCTTCTTTTTCTTATTTTGTCTTTCTCCTTCTTCTCACCTTAAAGTATTCCCTCAGTTTTTTCTTTCACCTGTGTTCCTCCTTATTCTCTGCGTTTCATTTTGGATGCTTGTTTCTTTGTTGTGAAAAACCCCTTCTTTTTCTTTCCTATTCTTTGTTTTTCCTCTTTCTTTTAAACTTCTTTTGACTCAGTGAAGCCTGAATTTTGCTTTTGATACATCACTGAGTTTCTACATTCACCCTTCCCAAACTCATAAATGTTTCCCAAACTTCCTGCCCTTTCATATAGCTGAACTTGTATTTTGCCTGCATAGTAATCTTTTCCATGGGCTGATTGGTCAGTTATCAGGAGAGAAGGGGTTCTTTTCACTTTCACCTCTGTCCTTATTTGTGGAAGCCAAATAAATTATTTTGAATACTCTTTAGAAGGTTACACAATTTTGATTGGTACAATCAATTGGTACAAGCTTTTCTATAAATCAAAGCTGCCATTTTAGGATCCAGCATTTCGAAATCTTTCTGACAAGGGAAAGAAAGGTTTCTGGAAATGGCTCGGTAACCTTATGTGTCCTTCTGGAACTGGCTGAATAGCTGGAAGAATGGTGAGGCTAAAGAAAACAAGCATACTGCCTGTCCTGTACTTCCACTGCTTGTCATAGAGGTCTCACTACCATGCCTTTATTTTATTTTAATAAACAGTTATCTGACAGTTGATTGATAGTGTTAATTGATCAGAAATATTTTTTTCTTCATTTGGTTTTATTGCATTGCACATGACAAATGTCCTTTTAATTAAAATACAAAAATAGTATCACAGTTTCAAAACTGCATGGTGTCTTTGCTGTTGCTGATATTTGAAGTAAATGCACTTCACCCTTTTCTGTGGAACTGAGCATTTAAATTCCATTTGTTTAGTTAAGTGGATGACACTGATTCAACCTTTCCCCCACAGTGGTTGCAGAAGATCTATGCTCTCGTCTTATGCAAATAAAATTCTTAGTGAAATTTCAAATCAGAGAAATCAGAATACATCTCTGTGTTGTACTGGAAAATACCTTTTCATGGCAAAAAAAGCACTTTTCCCAAGAAATCAGTCCTTTGCATACAAAGAAATGAGACTGGAAATGTCAATGAAGCAGGTCCAGGATAGAAATGCAAATCCAACTGCTTTCAATGGAAAAGCATTACATTCAAACTGGAAACCTGATCTCGCAAACCTTACACATGAGGGAAACCTCTGAGTAAGGACTATGCAGGATTTGCAGGATTCAGCCCTGTGATTTGAAAAATTCATGCTCAGGTGGTGATATTTACATATTGAGAAGGGACTGTAGGTTGCTGGCACAAAAGACATGCACTGTTGTCATAAAGGTCACAGTGGAGATCATTCTAAGAATTTTAAAGGAAGTTAGGGTGAGAGAGAGGTTATTTAGAAAGGCTACACGGAAATAGAGACATCTAAATAACGGAGAAGTGTAAGGAACACATATAATGAGTGTTGAACATAAATGAATCAACAGGGAGTGGAACTAGAAGCTCACTTTTGAAAGTGAGAATGTGAAACCTCATGAAGAAGAGAGGTTGAGAATATTTGTGTAGCTGTAGTAGGGCCAGAGTAAAACCCACTACTTAATTTCTCTTTTTCTCTTCTTTTAGTTGCTGACTGCTTGCTGTTTTCTTTTGTAGCTAGCTTCTACTTGCAGAACTCTTTGGAATTCCTCTGTTGAGTGTCTCAGAAACATTGAATACACAGAATATTAGCAATGTATCATGACTTTTTTGTTGTGTCTAAAGAATAAATGAAAATATTATCCAGAAGGATCATATTGAAAGACTGAATTGCAAAGGTGAACTTCAATTTGCTTCTCTGCTTTTGGTATGCTGTGGTAACACATCAAATCCTAGTATGGGAATGCAAATATTTTAAACTTTGTGTGCAAATACATGCACATACTTTTGAAAATATGTCTTTTATTCCATTCCTTCCAGGCTTGTAAGTAGAAATAGGTCTGAAAATATTAATAATCTAACACATCAACTTTTTTTTTCTTTTTAATTTCAAATTGCGTTTATTAGAAGAAAGATTTGTGCCAAGGTTGTGTAGTGGTTGTTGCAACTGGTCTGTTCAAAAGTAAATGTGAACTGTTATAGAGCTACAGTTTGTTTGGTTTGTCTGTAGATCACATTGTTTGATGAGGATTAGGAGGGTTAATATCCATAGGTTTGTGGAACAGCAAAAGTGCTTGTGTAGATTGTGTTACAGAAACAAGACCTCACCGAACAGTTCCAATAAAATGATCCTGATACAGCAGTGTGTAGTCTATGAATAATAAATATATACACAGCAAACAGAAATTACCTCAGCTACCTGAAAGCAAAAAAGCAGGCTAAGCCTTTCCAAACTTTCTCTGTTCAAACTTTATCACAGAATCACAGAATCGCAGGGGTTGGAAGGGGCCTCAGGAGATCATCTGGATCACTGGCTGGATGGCCGCACTCAAAGAGTTGTGGTCAACAGCACAAAGTCCGCATGGAAACCGGTAACAAGTGGTGTTCCTCAAGGTTCAGTACTGGGACCGGTGCTGTTTAACATCTTTGTTAGTGACATGGACAGTGGGGTTGAGGGCACCCTCAGCAAATCCAGTTTTTGCCCATTACCCCTTGTCCTGTCCCCGGGCACTACCAAAAAGAGCCAAGCCCCACCCATTTGGTCCCCACACTTCAGGTATTTACA
>NW_010298937.1:85766-92279 GCF_000700745.2 Antrostomus carolinensis | reverse complement strand
AGGCACGGCTGTGCCTAGAGAAGGTATCGCACACCCCCAGCCCTCTGTGCGCAGGGAGATCGCCATGCTCGTCCGGCCTTCCACACCCTCATCTATTGTGTACAAACACCAGCATGGCTCTGCACTCTCTGGTGTTCACAGCAACCCTCTGCCCCCGGCACTGGTGCAGCTCACCTTCAAAGGTCACGTTCTCCCCCACTAATGTAAATGCTGCTCAGTATCGGGCTTGTCATTCACTCAAACCTTCCTTCCTTGCCAATAAATGACAACCTGCATTTCTGAGATGGGCAACTGGTACTCCAGAATCACCACAGTACTAACAATAAAGGCTGCTTTGTTTGGGCATTAGTCTCACTTTTGTCCCATGTATTATTCTAGCCACAATAACTCCAACCACAGCTCTGCTCTGGGTGAAAGGTGGAAAATAAGTTAAAAGCCTGGCTGCTGAGTATTTCTCCTGAAACTGCAGAACATGATCTTGGTAAGCCCTGTATCCTTGCCCTGTACTAATTCAACCTCTGAAAAAGTGGTAACAGATACACCTGAAGCTCCATTGTGCCTGTTTGGATTATAGGAAAAAGTGAGATATGTACACTTCATATTCCCCACAATCCTGCTTCTTTCTTGTCAGTGGTGAAGCAAATATTTTCTGGTACGAGCTACTAGAAAAGAAGGTGGGATATAGCCCCAAAATGAACTAATAAAATCCCATAAGAATGAAAAGCATGAGTCCACCAGAGTAGCTCTCTTACCTTTAGATATGTCATGTTTCATAATCCGTTAAACAGGTTTTCTCTTCATGCTTTCTAATATGCCAAACAAAATATTTTTGGGTATTCTCAGACATACTACAAATGCCTAATTATGCATTCAGTTTTGCATAGTTCATCTCTCTTGGTTTTTGTTTCCTGGCTTTAACCTCTTTTCCTGCACTTGTTTCCTCAGCTTTTAACACATAACAGGCATTGGCTGACCTGTATGGAAAAGAGATTATAATCTAAATCATAATAAAATCTATATTTTTAGTAAATACTTCTATAAATCTTTCAAGAAATCTGTGTTTTTCACAGAAATAAAATAAATTGGCTTTTCACCATTGATAGTGTTTGCTATGTTTGCCTTAGTGCCACGCTGAACAATGAAATTCTGATGTGCAATTTATTTCTAGTAATATGAAGTTTAAGACTGTACTGGCATGGTTATAATAATTAACATATCATAGGCATATGTTCTAATTCATACATTACTTTTACTGAAGTTTCACAGTTATGATTTTTTAGGTCTAGAGTTTTTTCTATTTGGGTTCACTTTTCTGACATTTATGCCCTTTCAGGAGGGAGTAAGATATTCTGATGAGTCAGAAGAGGGATTTCTGTATGCACACTTAACTTTTAGTGAATAATACTATTAAACAACTGCACCTTCTTTATCTATTGAGGCACTAAATCAGAAATTCCAGTGGGAATTGAAGGGATCTCTGAATTTTTGCTGATACTTTATGCATTCAACAATTGTTTTAATAGGAGACAAAATTTCGTTAAGTCTATGGTGCAGACACGTATCTGTGATTTGAGAACCAAGAATATTGTTATGAGGGGGCTAAACTACAGACAGACTGACACATACCCTCTGCCGGCTTACAAGAGATTGCAAAGCCCTTCTCCGTCGCAGCGGAACTACTGCTACCGTGACCACGGAGCTCCCTCTGGTGGGAACGGGCAGCCAGTCGGCTTAGGCTTCAAATTTCTTGACCTGTCACTTCTGAACGGCTTCTTCAGCATGATCCCACATGAGAGAATCACAAGTTTTGTAAGAAGGACAGAAAATGGTAGCACATAAGCAAAATCTTTTTAAAGATAAATAAATCATGACTTATGATTAATCTGTGGCTGAAGCTAAGAAACCATATTTTTGTAGCAGGTTCTACCGTAAGCATTCAGTAATGACATCTTCACACAACGAGTACTTTAGGGCTTAACAAGCATGTACGTACTTCAGAGAACTCCATCTTCTCCCATGCCTCTAAACCCACACACACTTGCAAGTCTTTTCACAAAATGGCAAAACTATTTTTCTACTATTACTGCTTCTGTTAAGCAGTGGAGCAAATTGCTCCAAGCATCTACTGATCAAATTATCTTGTCCAGTAAAAGCATATAGAATGACTAAAGAGTTTAGCAGCAGTATCAAATCTAACCTTACCAGCTCAGTGTTCCTACCACAGACAGGGATGAAGTTCCTGACTGAGACCACGTATGGTTCCAGAATCGTTACATTGCTAAAAGCAAAAAAACCCAGTCAGAATAAAATGAAAATGTCATTACTCTTAGGAACAAAGTAGAACTGCAGTGTAGACAATATTCATGAAGATCAATCCAGAGAAGGATTCTGCATCCTCTCTGGAAGATGGAATACATGAAATGTAATTTTTCCATGCCATGTTCCATGCTCCCATTCTTTCTTACCTAAGAGAGTGGGAAAGAACAGCATTCTTCTTCGGTAACATTTTCAAAATATTATCCAGCTGGGATAAAACAACAAAGTTCCTACCTGGACTTCTCTTCGGCTTGGAAATATTTAAATACTGGGCTCTGATTCTTGAGTGGAAAATGAAAAAATAATACAGATTTTTCCTGGATGGAGAAACCACAGTGTAAACCATGCAGTCTGCATTTGTGTACTTCCATACCTGTTATTTAAAAAGATTTATTTTGGAACAGTTTTGAAATATTTGTAATGCATAAAAGCAAGTCAGAGTTATTTTCTACTATGATCTTAAAAGGCAAAAACATATGGATAGCATCCTTTATTCTGAACTGCCATTTGTTTTCTGCTCCCATGAGAACACGACTTTGGTAAGACTTCTAGAGAATTATGAAAGAACACCACATTAAAGTTACATAACTTTTTACTACAAGTGTTTCTGGCAGACAGGTGAGCACATGGCATTGGCAATGTCTTCTTGCATTAAGAGAAGGATGTCATGTTTCCACTACACAGAGAAAGGTTTATGTAACAATTGTACCATCCTGCACAAGTGAGCCTGCAGCAGCAAGGGAACAAAGTTTGGATAAGTTTTTCCTGCCTCATTTCCAAAAATGAAACTTTCTATTTCTGGTTTGAGAGCTTTCATTGTTGCAGGTGCTCCATGCTGGACTACAGAGAAGCATGGCGCTTGCAGAAACAGTTGATGGTTAGCAGCAACTCAGGCTGACTTGAGTGTTGCCTTCTGGGATTTCCATCATGTTCTTCTCCAGTTCTGTAGAAACAAAAAAGTTGCAAAATCAATTCACAACAAATTATACCATCCAATACTCAGGGTGACAAAAGCTGTATGGAGCCCCAGTCACTCCTATATGCTAGAACTCGGGTAGACACTGACATGAATATGCTTGTAGGTGTCTGAAACAGGCTTTAATGCTTGAAAAACCTCCTCAATCCTTCAGACTGTAAACAAGGAAAATACACACACAAAACTTAACATACTGATAAAGTTTCCTGCCCCAATTTGGGCCATGTGCCCAGTAGTTTTCTCCAGCTCCTTTATCATGGACTGTTCAAAAGCCAAAGCAGCAACTCGGGAAAAGAACTCTTTGACATTTTCCCCTAGGAAACAGGACAGAAATTACATGTTTTTACAACTGCACATCAACACGTGATCAAGCATAATAAGCACATCTGTGAACAGATCACTGCTCAAAACTGTGACAGAACAGGCCTCTCCAACAATCTGTCCTCCATCCTGATCACAGCATTTTTCATTTTCTTATTCTGGAATGCTGTACCCTGTACTGTGCCTTTATTTTTAGCCAGCAACAGAGAGAATTCAGTTTGTGGCACAATCTTTTTTCTTTGTTAACGTTGAGTAGCAATGCACACGTGTATTTATGTAACTACCTATGAATTAAACATGCTTAGACATTGCACAGCAGCTCAAGTACTTCTTTCTGTAAACATGACAGTGCAAGCACATGTACAAATGCTCAAATAAAGTCAACCATTAAGAAACCTAAAGTTTCCAATAGCAACAAAATGCAAGAACAACAAAAAAACCTGCATGGGAATGGGGGGAAAAGGAACTTTAACTTCCTCCCACCTTAACACAAGCCTCTGTGGTTATCCTATTTTTCACATCCTTTGCAGTGACTTACCTGTTTTGGCTGAAACCGACCAGTATTCTGCCTGCATCTCATTGGCAAAGCGGATGGCATCTAGCTCTGTCCTTTCACACACAGCATCTGACTGAGTAAATAACATGCAATAATTTTACCATAAGAAGTGATTCTGAACTGGTAATAACACAGAGGTACTGCTAGCAACTATACTATGATACTTCCAGTTTTCACAGTGTGTTTTCTGGCCTTGCCTTAGAACTTGTGCAATCAGACATGATTGCAACAACATTCAAGTACTTAGCACTGCTTTTAAAATGGAAGTCTCCACCTCCCAAGGATTTTAAACAACCAGTTAACAAGTGTGACCATTGTATCTACCTATCTAGTGTGGTTGGGAGCTATAAAGACACCAGCCCACTTATCGGTCTTTAAATTCTTGTTTTTCCATCATTCTCAGCAGAAGAGTTGCAGGAGCGACTAATCACAATGGTTCTTTAGTTTTAATCTTTCTTGTATCTGTCTCAGATCCTTTTTTCTACTCCATCTACTTTTACGCTGTTGTAATACAATGGCCTTCCCCTCTTTTTATGTTTGCTCTTTCTTATCTCTTCTTAAGACTAAAATTTCTTGCCCCTTCAATGGATTTTGCTTTCTTGCACTTAATTTTCAGGTCTTTCTCCCCTCTCATTTGTTCTCTGTGATCAACCATATCAATACGTTACTGTTTGCTTTCAATTTCTAGCCCACTTGTGATGGATGATACCCATCTTGTCTTGTTTGTTTCGACAGTTTTCTGTGCATTGTCCTACAGTGGGGAACCCCTGCACAATTGAGAATACTTCTAAAAGTTTGGAAAGGATGATGTGACATCAAGATGAGAAGTAGAGTGAATCCAGTTCGGAAGATAACTAGCTTCATCCTGAAGTAATAACTAGAACCCATAATAATCTGCTTTGCTCTTGTCTCTCAGTTGAAAGTGCTATCATTCTAAAAACAGAAACTAACGTACAGTAAGGAATTCTAGCTTAGACAAGACTTCAGATCTGTATCCTCCGAGGTCTGGCACATTTAGCTTTTACTGCAACTCCGAAAAAGCAACATAAGCAACACAAAGTACCAGAAAAACTGACAGACTTGCAGCTTTCTGGGACTTACTTTCAGTGAAGGGTAAGAAACAAACTGCATAAGTGATACTGTGGCAGCTGGCAGGGGGAATAAAAAAAAATAAAAATAACTAAACAGTAGAAGAAGCAAATTTATTTTGAAATCTTTTAGAATTAAGTATTGATAGCTAGAGAAAGACAAACACAAGACTCAGAATGGTACAGGGTGAGTGTTCTTCTAAAAATGTCACATTCAATTAAGAAATAATTCTTCCCTGTTCCTGAATAATGGACACACTGTCCCAAAAAAAACCCACCAACCTTCAAGATCATTGTGTACTCAGTTCTTCTGTGCACCCAACTTTTCTCTGCCTTTTCAGTTGTTTTTATATGTGCTTGGAAAATGTCATATAAGGAATGGAAATAGGGTATTTCACTAACCAACCATTTTTTCAGAAAGTGTCTTCTTGAATTCGTTCCAAGTGTGCTGTTCTATTTACTTGAGATCTTCTTTCTTTCTGTTTAGGTTTTTCCCTGAAGGTTTTTATCTCAATGACATTGTGCACAACTTGTAAGGGAAATCACTTCAGGAACTAGTGGAAATCTGATTTCCTTATCCGCATTCAATTTACTTACTACCAAATCTTTTTTTGTTCCAACCAGAAAGATGAAGCTGGAATCTGGCTCATTTTCCCTCAATGCATCTTCTAGCCACTGTCTAAAATACAAAAGAGAAACGAGAGAATCAGTCAGAGGGTCTAAGGAACACAGGAGAAAGTGACAGGTAGTAGGGTCACAAGACAAGTGAGAGGATGAATTTATGTGAAGGTATCAAAAGCCTTTTAGCCTAGACAGAAAGAGACCAGGAGCTATTCCAACTCCTTTCAATACATGCCTTCTACTAACACAAAGTTCAAACATGCCCATTGTAGAGTGCAAATTCACCAATGATTTTAGCATACAGAGAGTACCTATCAGTATAAGGGAGGAGGCAAAGTTTTGGTTGAGATAAGGAATAAGAAAACAAGAAGCAGAGGAAAAAATATGAACAACATGGCAGATTAGATACCAATGGGAATAAAGAAGAGTGAAATAATCTATTCAGCATTATAAAACATTTTCTTATGAAGGCTGCATGATTCTTGTCTCATAAGCTTTTATATTTTTGTTACTCTGGCAATCAAGCTCCTCTTGAGTCATCCAACACAAGTCAAGGAGGGAAGGGAGTGTACGTGTGTGGGGAAAATCATCTTCAATTATTTTCAGCCAAGCAGAGACACTAATATATATATATA
>NW_010298937.1:15031-85697 GCF_000700745.2 Antrostomus carolinensis | reverse complement strand
TATATATATATATATATATATATAATTTCACAAAGTCCTATGTAAATGAGCTAAGTACCACAGCAGTACTATAAGGAAATAGTCTAATACACATACAATAACGCAGAGTATAGCTTGTAAAGAAACATGGACCTGCATTACAATCACAACAGTATGTTAGAAATATATACGCTCTGAGCTGGTGACAACAATGTGGATCATAGATCCATGTCAGGTTTTGCAGCCCGCACTAAAAGCAGAACAAATTTACTCATAACAATTAGTGTGCTGTTGTAACCAAACCATCCCAAGTATCTGAACCATCACGTTTAGCTAACTACATATACTCTGAGTTTTTCATTTTCTCTCTTCTTTTGGACAGCTTATGTCCCAAAAGAATCATTACAGAAAGTAGAGAAAGAAAATCTCAGGCTAATAGTGCACCTAGAAAATGAGAGGCTCTTGAGACATTATGCATGAGATGCATCTCATCAATTTTAATATTTACATCAGACATCAGCCTGTCATTCTGTTCATAGCAAACAGAGAAAAAAAAGGATGCTCTTGGGGTGCACTTCATCTCTTCCCGCATGTCTAGTTTTGGAAGGATCAAGCTCTAACTGAAGTGCCTTTTTCTCTCCACTGACTATAAAGGGAGCCAAGGCTATGTACTTCAAATTTATACTCTGCATTTTCTTTAGAAAAATCCCACCCTACATAATCCAAACAAGTGTCATTCTTCATTTCTTAGCTCAATAGAAAATACACTCACAATCCAGCAAGTTCTCAGCAACTTGGATACAGGCTATTCCAAGGCAATTAAACCTGCTGTCAAAGCTTTAAAGGCTAAGCCAAAACACAGAAACTTACTTGGTGTGATCCAAAGTCTGAATATCAGCCAGATCAAACGCTGTTATTATAACTGCAATAAAAGACAAGAAGAGAAGTATTTAAGTTTAAAAGCCTATCAGAAGTCTCTCCAACTCATTCTGTTAAACAGAGAGAATGTTTACATATGGATACAAGAGCAGATTTAGCACAGAGGAGATGGAAGACTATCCATTTGCTCATTCCTCTTCCTTCCCTGGCATCCAGTAAGACTGAAGTCCTCAGATTCAACCTTATTTAGTATTTACCTGTAGTCTGCAGTCTATAGTGATATTCCTCCTTTTATTTTGAGACCACTAATTCCTGCAGAAATTGTCTCTTACAAAGGGAATGCCAGAAGTATCCACTTCTAACTTCAGCAATGATCTTACCCAAACCCCCTAGACACAAGGGTCAATTTTTATCATTGCACCATCAGAATATTCAGAGCTCGCAGGTGTGACAACATATCAATTCATGAGCTTTTTAGTCTCTTCTTCTCTCCAATAACAGACTCCATTCCACCACACTGTGTCTACAGGTACCTTCCCAAGGAGCACATACACATATACGTTTCCGAATAAAGTACAACCTCCTGTCACAGCCAGGATCAAATTAATATTGTTCTCACCCTCTGCTCCTCGGTAGTAAGCAGATGCAATGCACTTGAACTTCTCCTGACCTGCTGTGTCCCATCTGTGCAATGGGAGGAAAAAAGAAATTTCAGGTTAATGAAACCCAGTGTAACCTGAGTAAACACACTAATGAAGCAGCAGACTGGTACAAGTTGGAGAAGAATGTGATACCAGAGAAGTGTTACCATCTGGAACATGTTATTCATTAACTACTGACAGAAATACAGTAAACTTCTATCATTTAATGAAGACATTTGAACTCTGTTTTCATCCTTTTTTTTTTTTAAATACTGGTCATTTTGGAGGCACAATTCAAATATTCATATTCTGCATGGTAATACCCTTTTCTTAAAGCATTTTTGCATCATCTACATCACTTTCTTGTCTTTCTAGGGCAATCTAATTTTGCAAATTTTCTGTGCTAATACTAGCTAAATCATATATTAGCACATATTAGAATCTTGCAACTGCTAGATATGATATCTGTCCATACACTACAAATTAAAACTCCTACAGCTGAGTCCACCAGGTACTAATGACACCATTAAAGACAACAAACGTGATATGCAGTCCTCTCAGCTACTGCCAGCACAACAGAGGTTTGAGGTTTTGTTATAACCTAGTACTGCCAGTCATGGATACTCACAAATTTATCTTGTATGGAAATCTCTCAGCAAGAGGGGGCACTAGTGCTTATCATATGGAAATGTTCCACCCAGCCACTGAAGATTCTGCAGATAATGCAACCTGACATTTAGGAGCTCATGAACCTTACTGCTTCAGCTGGCAAAATACTGATGCATCAGTCTACATTTTTAAAGGGACTCAAGTTCCAAAACAATACTGCCCAGCAGAATTTTCAAAAACACAATTGCACTAAAATCAGTTGGAAATAGATTTCTAAGTATTTTTCAATAAATCCCACTAGCCATCTATTTACATCAATGATATGTCAGAAAATGCGTGTTCCTAAGTGAAAAGGTTTTTAAGATTCGTGCACTAAAATACTTCATGCAAAGCATCTTATTTCAGCTCGATGTCACACTACAGCACAGACGATTCAATAATGTCATCTACAGAACAATACTGCAGCCACTGGAAATACCAAAGGACATCCTTCAGCAGAACCAAAGCAGGTGAGAGAAGGCCAGGATTCCCACTAGTCTGACAAACAAAGCTGAAAAATCAAATATTTTAGGTTCACATTCTAAGAAAAACACTCAAGTCTTTCTATGATTTTGGGAAAATCAATTAATCCCCAATTAAGAGATGCTGAAATCACTGGACACCTTACCATTAATTTCAATGGCTACAGGAATAAAACTCCCAGTGAAGCCAAGCACAGCGCTCATTGTGCCTAATAAACTGACAGAATGGCAGAACAGTAGAACTGGACAAAGTCTGTGGCAAAAGTTTCCACTTCTCTTTCAAGAAACTCAGCTAAAAAAGGCAGAACTCCACTGAAATGGCACAAGACTTCCAAGATGAACTTTCACTGAGAAACAGCATTTTTTAGGGATGAAAAATTCAAAAGAGCAAAATTTTTTACTAAAACTGCAAGTCCAGGTACAGAACCTGTTTTTCAGGTCACATTATTCTTTGTGCAATTTTTTTTTTTTTTTTTAAATCTTTACTCCACTAGAACCTACGGTAATTCCAGCTCTGCTGAGATTATGCTCTGTGCAATACTTAACCACGCTGTTCCAACTTACATCTGGAGATTGTATGGTATTCCATTTATTTCAAAACGTTCAATTTCAAAATCCACTCCAATGGTTGCCTTGTAGTCTCGGTCAAAATTATCTTTACAAAATCTGCAATAAAAAAAAAAAAAGATTAAATACTAGTAACACTCAGCTACAAATAACTGCAAAACTAACACTATCTAGGGTAAATTACAGAAAACCCAATTAACTAAATGTGGAATGGCTGTATATTGCAGAAGCATACATAAAAACATCAAGAAACTAATTAAAGAAAAGGAGATAATGGATAACAAACTAGAAAGCATGCAAGTAAGCTCTCAGGACGAGATCGGAATCAGAATAAAATATCTTTGGCTGGTCAAGGAAGATACAGTATCTCACAGTCTTAAGTTACAAGGGAATGTATTTTGGGTCATAAATAACAACCCAAAAGATTAAACAATTAAAAACTTATCATACCTACTTAAGAATAAGGAAAAAGTAAGAAAATGCAAACAGAGACAGAAAACTGTGATGGTGATCATAAGTTAGAGAAATTCAGTGATCTGTTCACTGGAGTGAGATACAGAAAGCATAAGAGCTGTTTTTAACACCCAGTAAGGAATCAAATAACTATTTTTTAAGGCATTCTGCATTTTATCTGTCTTGTTTTATAAGCTATGGGAAAGCACAAGCTTCCTCTACAGTCTTGCAGCTGTAGAAATAAGTACAGATAACACAAGGTTGGCTTAAAAGTGTTTCAGTGAACAACCCTACAAGTAAGGGGAAAACATGAAGTCAAGACTCAGACACTGGAAAGATTTAATTTTTTTTTAACCTTCTGATTGTTTAGCCTTTAGAGGGGTTTTCTTAAGGAAACACTGTATCATGTTGGACCAGATAAAAATAGTTCTGTATACAACATATACTGCTTGAAGTGCCAGACCATTCCTTTCTGTGTCGGTATATCAAGCCAGTCGCATACTGTAGACTTTGTTTTGTCTTTTATTTAATAACAAAACCATGGTTCAAAAAAGAACATGAAGTTCTACCCTGAATGGACAGGAATGGAAAGATTATAACATTGTTTTCAGAAAGAGCAGAAGCAAACCATCTGCTGAGATATACTGTACCTGTTGATAAGGCTGGTTTTCCCAACGTACAGGTCTCCCACCACAACCACTTTGGATATTTTCAGCCTGTTATAAATATTTGAAGACATTACCTGTTTTTAGTAGCAATCTCAACATATTCTCTCTTTAAAAGTTCTGATTGAGATCCTTAAATTGCAAGTGATGAGCATATGTACCTGTGACTCCAGTTTACCTAAGTGCTGCTGAGCTGCAGGATCAGAGTCTTAAATTGTAAGAAAGAAAAAGGAGCTTACAAAAAAAAAACCAACCCTCTGGAGCAGAAATTGTCCATTTCTTACTCCACATACTTTTTTTCTTAAATATAATCCAGTGGGACATAAATTCTATTCTATTAAAATTGCTTTGACTGCAAGTATATACATTTGGCAGTTTGCACATAAGACCATAGAGCACGTGCATTCTCTTCATAAAATTATTCACAAGTTTCTCACTGACTTTAATAGTACAAATCAAGTTCTAAGTGCATAAACAAGAAATTGCTGATAATAAGATAACCCACTGCAGAATTTGTCTCTAGGAAAAAAAACTCCACATGGTTAGAGCCAATACAATTTCTGACTATCTGGAATAATATTAATCTGAAGCTGGCTTCATACAAATAATCCTCTTTGCTCTGGATCCTCCCACAGAATACAACAGATGGGCTTTAGGTGACTCAGCCTGCATTCTTAAAATTGAAATGTAGTGTATCTTTTAGGAGATACAGGTGGATAAGTGAAGGTAAGTGTATTTGTTGACCTAAACTTGGATTGACATCTCCTGTGCACATGCTACAAAAATGGCTTAAGAGGTTTAATGTTCTTTTGTGTCAAGGAATGGCTTTTTAAACAATGGAATTAATCTTCTGTTGAATAGTATTTCTGGTTATATCAGGCATCCATGTAATGCTGATTCCCAGTTATCTATTCTATATAGTCCAAATCTTGACTGGCAAGATGCATGTCTAATATTTCCAAAAAAAGAAAGCATTTTGTGTGCCAGTCAATGCTAACTGGGTGGCCACAGGCCCCTAAGGTGCTGATATGTCTCTGCTTGATTAACTGTTACTGATTAAATGCTGAATAAAATCAACAACTTCAAGGGAAAAGCCCAAAAGTAAGTGATGGTTTAGAGCTGTGTTTTCCATTAATTCATATTGGGGGGAAAAAAAAACTCCCTAGATTAGACAATTTAACACATTGATGGAATATCACGAGTCTTAAATAGAGTGATTAGCTACTGAATTTCTCAGACTACCTTTCCAAATAAAGACATATTGCATTACTTGGGATAATGGAAAGGAAGATAATGGTTATTCCTGTCAAGCTTTACAATTACTGTACAAAACATTCAGTTGTCTGTCCCTCCTACCCCCGCCCCACCAAAAAATTACCTAATAATAATAATATCTAGAGAACAGTGACAGGAAAGTGGTTTAATTTTACTAATAAAGCAGAATGTAAAGCTTTTTAGCCATACTCTGTTACCATAATAAATGAACTGGAGAGTTGGTTTACTCTGGAAATCAAAAAAAACCCCAAACAAATAGATCTTGGCTACACAGGGGAAAAAAATGCCTCAATTCACTAAAGCGTGTCTTGCTAGCAAAATTGTCCAGACACTTGTAACAAATTAACATGAAACTAAGACAGTGAATGTGCTTCTAAAAAACAATAAACTCACTGATGTCTCTTAAGGAGATACATTTTGGCTTCAATTTTTTTTTTTTTTTAGCAAGACTCCCTAGTGAAATGAATAAAAAATTGTGTTTAAAGATGGATATCATGACAAATATTGTGGTAATCAACAACTCTAGATTTGAAAGAATAGTGAGCTAATTGTCAGTATTCATAGAAGCTCCACTTTATGAAAGATCCTTCACACTGGAACCATTTATGACTAAAAAATACAGCTATTTATTTTAACTGAATAGTGATGATTTCTAACAGTTTAGTTTTCTTGCCTTGCTTCAGGAATTAAATCAGTACAAGTGACAGTTCTGGGAGAGATGATGTGAAAAAACAAACTTAAAGAAGAACAGTTTATTTGGATTTTTCTGTGCTATATATTTACCAGAATTTGGTCCAGTTTTAAGGAAACATTTAAGAAAACTTCTCAGTATGTATACTTCTAAAAGACTAGAGTAGATCCTTATGTGTTTCAAACAACTTAGAACTGCTGTATTTTATATCCCTCCCCGAAGTTTTTATTAACTGCTCATTTGGAGAGAAAATACAGCAAGGCTGTATATACCAAGAGAATATAAATACCAAGAGAAAATACAGCAAGGCTAGATCTGGCCTGTTCCTTAGAACTGCTCTTAGAACACGCTGATGTGCATGTGCAAAATTCAACACTAATTTAAACAGTCAACTAATCTTTTGAACTAAGAGTTTAGTTCAAAGTTGCTAAACAACTATTTATTGCTAAACAACTGCACTGATTTTTCAATGCTACTTATGCCAGCAGAAAAAGTATCTTTAACACTCATAGGAAGAAGAGGCACTTTATTAATTTACTGCCAAACAGGCGAGAGAACTTCCACGTGCACCATCTTAGCTGCCTTGAAACATACTGGAGTGAGGAAGATGAGGGAGGACAAGCCTATGAAGGAAGCAGGCTATAAAGAACTTAAAATACTTTCTTTATTGCATATTTGGTTTATTACAAACTTACCCAACAGTTCCAGTGCTCTGCTGACAAGCAGTCCTCACCTGCGCGTGGAAGTGCTCTTTGAACTGCAGACAGGCCTCCGGTGTGTACCACTGAAAAAAGCAGAGAACAGCTACCGGGATAAACTGTGTGATGTCTACTTTGCAAGAAATCAAATCAGCAAGGAAAAAAAATAGATAAGAAGATTAATTCAAAGAGTTTGTCAAGCACAGGGGTACCCTGACATAAGAAAAGAGATAGCTTGAGTTAGAAGGCAGTAAGGTTTCCTCACAGCTATGTTTGCAAAAACTCCTTTGGGCAGCCCCATCATTTGCCCCCCTCTCTGAGTGTCAGCATCCGAGCACTAACTAAACTTCCACAGCCAAATACGTTAGCTCATCACTCTGTGCAACAGCAAGTACCTTAAATTATCGCAGTAATCTAAGACACACAAGACACAGATGGCAGCATACCACCAGCTGACATCATTATTACCAAGAAGTCTTTTAGATCTCTTAGATGTGTGAAGCATCTACGACACTGTGGTGGTTTTCATAAAATTAAAAGCAAAATATGTGGTTGAGATCAAGCAAGGAAAAACATCCTAACTCCCTTAAAAGGATCTTTTGAACAACTGAAAAAAAAAGAATGGTAATTCGTCATCCTTCCCTGTCCTTAACTCAAGTAAGGACTTACACTTCAAGTACAAAACTCTTTGGGGAAATGAATGATCTTTTCTGTCTGTGTTTCTACAGTGCCTACTACATTTGATCTACTGTATGACTAAGGTTCCTATACAAGCAGAAAATTAAAATTGCCTCAAATTCTTCAACCAAACCTCCATATAGATCTAATTAGACTTTCTGCATATTTAATGTAAGCTATGGTTCTTATTTCCCCTCAGTGTAGGAACTCTTTAAGCATGCAATTATTAATGTTTGGCTGAAATAACAAGATAGCTATCATAACTCTTTTGTGGCAAGTCACTTTCTGTAAAGGTTAAAAGAAGAAATGAGGATTGTTATTAAAGATATCAGCATTGAATGGGAACATGAGGTCACATTCATCTTTGAAAGAAATCCTTGAACAATGAGTAATTCTAGCAGAAAACAACAACTGTACATTAAATTAAAATATTATTAGCACAAGGGAAAGATAGCTCAATGTGGCAGGTGCTACATACTGTGACCAGAGGGATAAAGAATGCTTACCTTGGGAAACTGGGAGATTATTCTGTCCCTGCTCACTGGGGGAACCAAATGCATTAGGTTGGACTTCATCCTCCAAATTCAATTAAGTTCTACCAGACAGGAAATATGTAAAGAGAAACATAGCATTCAAGAATTGCCTCAATACAGTGAAAATATGACCTCAAAAAATTAACAGTTCTTGCAGACTCATAATGTTTTTTTTCCTTTCGGTACAACTGGCAGTTCTTTGACTTTATTTGTGATAAAGAAAAATGTGTTTCTTATGTTAAAAGGACCACTTCAGTGCATGTAGCTGTAGTAGCAAACAGTGGCTTTCTGAAACTACAAGGCACCAACTCTGTTTCTGTGGGAGGGCAGAGAATTGTTCACTTATTTCAACATAAGTGCTTGCAGTTTAACCCTCAAAGGATTTTGCAGTGTTTAATTTAAAAATCTTGCTCATCATTGTTTGAAATGCCTCTGCACTAAGCACATTAATCAATGCTAGGGGATACCAGCTTCCCTTCGGTCAGAAGAAGAAAGGAGGAAAAAGGAAGCTGCAACATTTATTGGCACATTATTAAACTTTCATCCAAGATCAGCTCAGAAAGAATGAAATCAGTAGATAGTCTGACTTGGAAAAAGAATAATATTCACATGAAAAATCACAAACGCATTCAGATATCCCACCTGAGACATTAATTTGGTTATGCAATGAAACCTCGTGGGTTGTTGGGGGAGGGGACCCTTAATAGGGTACCAATTTCTTACTGGCATTCAAAAGAATGTTTCTAATAAGAACATTCATCCTGTAGCAAAGCGTAAGGAAGGACTCACCGTGCAGCAGCTGATGCAGCAGGATCCCAGCCACAGAAACAGCTCAGCCTGCTGCTGCGTGGCCATAGCAACAGGCTTGTAACAGTTCCCTTCCTCCCTTTCTCTTACAGACTGGGAAGGCGGAGTTGGAGTAATTTAGCTGTACATAGGGCCCTGGTTTTAAAAAAACAAACTGGTTTAGTGGCCATGCAGAATCCTTTGATTAGAAATTGCTCCTTAATAAACCAAATGGTTGCCCAATCCTGTATAAGAAAACAGGTCCATTTTCTCCAAAGTTAGTCGTATATATGGATACAAAGAGCAGGGTTAACCCAGCAGACAAGGAACTAGTGGAGTGGGGAACATTTACAGTGCTAATATTAAGCATAGTTGCAATTATGAAGATACTCCCGAGGGATTTTTTCAGAATTTCAACTTCATTTCATCTCAGCTTTAGAGTCTAGATGTGCAATGCCACCAATGAGACATTCTGAATTACATAAATGTCTTTCTAGTCATTAGTAATCTTGCTTTCTAATGTAACAAATACTGAAGACAAGGAATAAGAAATCACACAGCTCTTTTGTATTGCCTAAGTATTGTTAATCAACTCATTAGTTCAGACATTTAGTATGTTAGACTGTAATTTAGGATGCTAAAAGATTTTGCTATTTATTTCATTAGAATTTCCAAATTTCAGGACAAGAGAAAGCTCTCACATTCTAATAGTCATGTTTTGATAATGCTGAAACAGGCTTGGACCTCTCAATATCCAGAAGAAATGCCTCTCCCATTCCTGCAGTAGACTGAAAATGTTAATGGGCAAATCCATGTGGACAAGTAATTTTAAACAAGTAAGTATATAATAAAAAAGTACTTTTTTTGTTTGTTTTAAAACCCCACACTAAGAACAATGTTGAACAAAACTGCTAGTCCACTACTTAGAATTAATGTTTTATTCTCTTTTATGAGGAATTGCTTTTAAATAACTTCAGACACTCTTGTGATCTCAACCATAAAGAAAAAAACCACTTCCCCCCAAAGAATTCAGATTTGCAGCTGATGTGTTATTCACCAAAGAAGGTGACATTACCGTATATATTTATTACCATATGCATAGTTCTATTTATCATGCTACTTGTGATCATACAAAGTTAGGGAGATCTAAACCTTTTTTTTTTCCCTTTTGGCAAGTTTGAATGATTTTACAGCAATGTTAATGTCTTAAAATCATAGTTATAAAAACAAAATGGAAAACCCTGCCATTTAGTAAGAGTTTCAAACACTAACTTGCTTGCTCCATATCCTCCCAGTTCCAGTTCAACACACCTTAAGCATGTAAAGTCATGTGTACATAGGCTGTCTCCTAGAGCTCTTTCACAAACTAAAAAAGTCATTTCAACAATCTCAGTGAATCCAAAGTACATGAGGGAACAAGGCAACCAGACAGAAACATTTTAAAACTGAGAGGCCATCTTCACTTATCTTTAGTGTATTTAATCTAAATCTCTCACACACATAAACATATTCCTATTTACCCAATCAACAAATTAGCCACATCATTAGAGGAAAAAGATCAATGACTTAAGAAATACAAAGCTGCTAAAAATACTGAGAATGATTAGTACCGAGATCCCGATTTTCTCTTCTTACAGAGCTGAAGGGCATTCAGTCACCAGGGAGGAGTAGGAATACAGTGTCTCCATGGCATCACAACCCTCCTTACATCAATGTTGCAGGAACAGTATCATCAGTAGATTCTACAGACAAAGGATTTGAGGAAGGTATTCAGAAGCTGTACATAAAATAAGTTAATGCCATGACCACTAACCAAAATCAGTATTCCAAGCTGTGGTGAAGGCCAAGAACAACTCACACCTAAAGGGTGAGAGCAGAGTTAACACTGAAGGACAATACAAGTCTCTGATCTTCTCCTGCTCCTTCTACACTGAGAAAAGTTCACATTCCTCCTACTGAAATACATAGTTAGTGGAAGTCTAATCTAATTCAGGAAAATAACATCTACTTTAAATAATCTGCTCTAAAATGTTGCAGAAAAATGAATTCTTTCTGGAAAATACTTTTTAAAGTAGTAATTTTTTCCTTTATGGATTTTGAAGATCAACAAACCAGAGGCTATTCCAGTGTTTTATTTTAATCCGGCTGATCTGAATGACTTTGGCTTTGTAAAATCCAGTTTAAAAACTCTGATTATTATAATTGTTACTCAAACATAATGAAAAACATCTCAGCAACTTCTCTATTTGCACAGAGAACTAACCTTCCATAGCACAAGCTGTTCAGTTTTTTTCCTGATGCCAGATCACATCAGACAGTCCCAAGCACCCTCAAGCTGTGCTAGCACCATTGCAATGATACATTCTCCCTACGTACCATCCTCTGAACAACACCAGACTTTTTAGCAGAATCATACTAAAAAAGATGGCCGAGTCTTGAATAGAGTTATGCAAAACCACCTAATGATAACGGAAACTCCTGGTAAATATTCTGTTTGTAGTGACATTCTGGAGAAGACTAGGAAAGAAAACCCAGTCCAAAGCTACTGAGCTCCCTTCAACCCTTACACCTCAAGGCACTTGCCTGCTGTATCTCTGCCATCAACTCGACCACCATTTTGTTCAATCTGAATTTTTTTTCAATGTTGTTCAACTGTAATTACTCTGCAAACCGGGCTTGAGGAGAGAGCCTCCCTCCATGCTTAGCAGAGAAGCGACGTAAGACAGCCTCCACACTGCAGCCCCAGGGCGCCATCCCCCTTCCCTCACACGCTGCCCTCCCTGAGGGGCCGCGCTGCGCCTCAGCGCTCCCGCCCGCGGCCCGCCCGCGCTAGCAGCGCCCTCAGCTTCCAATTCACCAACTACGCCGTTGACGTTACTCTCTCACAATAGCCACCGTCAAACGCGGTACTTGCGCTGTTGACGCAGGGCCACACTCAGCGTGCTTGGCTGCGTAGTTTCTATTCACGGAGCGGGACGTACGCAAAGAGCTGGTTGCTGTGGTACCCAGAGCACGCGCGCGCGAAAGGCGGTGGCGGAGCTGGCAGGAGCGGGAACTGGGGACGGGCTGAGGCGGCGACATATTGGTGGGACAGGGCGCCTTTGGTTATCGAGTCTGTTTCTTTTGTTCTGAAGAGAGAAGTGCAGTTGTTTAGCAGTTGCTTTAACTTTGCAGCTGGTTTTTTTGGTTGATCAGTTTTCAATATTGGAGGTTGCATGCTGCTGTCAGCTGAGGCGTTTTCCGTACTGAGGGAAGGGGGAGGTCAGCCATCACCGATTCCTTCAAACGTTAACGGATTCTGAGGGTGGGTTTAAACTAGACCCCTTTTAAGATAATGCTTTTTCGAAAAATGCCGGGTTTTTTGCTTTTATATTACTTTTAATATTAATATTACTTTGACCCCCTTCTTTGGTTTGGGACATTGGACTACTTCACTTTAACCCTTTGAAAAACATTCTCTCCCTCACCTTGCAATTTTAAGCTTACTCTCTCTCTCTCTCTTTTTTTTTTTTTTCCCCAGTATTCAGTAGAGAATTAAACCAAATAAGATAATTCAGCTGATGAACAGACATTACTGGTGATGACCATGAACCATTCCAGCCTCTTCTTTCATAGCTTCCTCACAATGAATGTGTGCTAAAATAGCTCTTCTGGGACACAGAGCACTGTTTAAAGTCAGTAGTTGTCTTTTTGGTGCCTTATCAGCCCAGTCAGCAGGTACAATCATTTTGGAGTACTTTTAAAAGGGAATCCCAGGAAAATTTGGGATGGCACACGCTCGTATATCAGACAAGCTCCCCCCTGATATAGATCCCACAAAAGCTCCTGTTGCATTTGGGAAAAGGGCCCTTCCTAAGCTGAATGAGGAGTTACAGTCTCCTGAACTGCTGACTCAGCAGCGGGCACTGATGGCGCTCTGCGATCTGATCCATGACCCAGAAAATCTCTACCAGGCCATAGATGTAGGTAAGTGATCTGTTGTCATAAGCTTTGACACAGTGGGGAGAAAAAAAAAAAAACACTTTACGTTTGTGCACCACTTTTTTCCTTGCAATATCTTTGATGCCACAAAATAGCCAGAAAGATATTTTGGTTTTAATGTCTACTTCTTTTACCTTAAACAGGTAAAGAATATTATAATGCCATATACATGACAGTTATTTTAATAGTGTCGTCACTTTAGGATTTATCAGTGGCTCACTATAGGTTTTATCAACCCCTAAATACAAAAGTAGTGCAGAATCTTTTTTTCTTTCATTTATTCTGAATTTTAACTAATTCCTAACATAGGGAAAAAAAAAATAAATTAGTCCAGAGTTGGAAAAACACTCACCACTACTCCCTTCCCACTTAGTTCAATTTGTCTAGAATCTTTTCTAATCCTGTTACAAATGAACCTTTCAGAAAAAAACAAAGCAGTGGGTTTATGAGTTTCTAATAACATGAAACTACTAAATATATTTTATTTAGAAAGGGGAAAAGAAAAAGCTTTTAGTCATCCTAAAGGAGGAAAAAAGGCAAAATTCCCTTTTTTTTCCTTCATTAGACATTTGGTAGCACATATGACATATGACAGTGGTATCTTCCTGGATTTTTCATGCTTGAGGTACTCAAAATACTCATATCTCAGATCCCGTAATAATAATAGGCAAAAAAAAAAAAATCCAATGAACCTTTTAACTAATAATGAATAAAATTATATTTGAATAAGGTTTACAAGTTCATTTGCAAAATCCAGGAAGTCATCTTTTGCCATTGATGCCTTCAGCAGTGGATAACATGGCACATCCAGTTATAAATACCGGAGAGACAAAACATCAGAGCTTGTAGGCAGAACTCCTTCTCAGAAGTACCTTAGTGACTGTAGAATGAGTCAGTAACAAAAAAACCACTGGAACTTCATGGGAAATTAAGGTACAAGACAATATAATCAAATTTATCATGCTTATCAGGATGATATCTGTCCACCACTATTTTCAAAAGGTTTTAACCCAGCACTTGGAAGAATCCTAAGTTTGGATTGAGTTAAAAAAAACAAAACAAACAAAACGCACAAGCTTATCTTCACAATTTTTAGCAGTCTGTTGTGTATTTACATAGCTCCTTATGTAACTCCAGTTTGCCACTGATTTTTTTCTCCATTTGCTTACTTCATATTTTTTTCTTCAGAAGACATGCCAATAATCATGTTCAAAATTTATATGTATATATATATATATATAAAAATGTATATACACATGGTCGTTTATGGTTCACCATTATGGTGTGAAAAGCAACACTGAGTTTTTACACAGCCCATGCTACACCTAAAGAGAGTTTAAAAAAATGTAGACATCAATCCTGCAAACACATGCTTTTCTAAAAACATCAATAGCTCCATTGACTTGGGTATTTTTAGAGTTATGTCACTTCATAAATATTTGCAGGATTAGGATTCAACTTGATGCAGAAGCCAGCAGCTTGTCTGTAGCATGGCATTTTTGGCAATAGGCCTCGAAACTTGAAAGTTTCTTCCCTACTTTAGGTATGACAGTGCGAATTTCACCACATCACCATCAAGACAAGATGAAAATTCTGATTGTTTGCATTTCAAATTGTGAGATAAAAATGAATATTGCTATTTTAAATTAGTACTGAAGGTAAGAAATGTTAAAGTGAACTATTGCATCTCATAGGATTCTTGGATAACTTGAAGACCTTGCTGCTACACGATGACAGAACTGTCCGACAAAAAACAACAGAAATCCTCTATATAATGGCTATGCATAATGTTGGCAGGTGGGTGTAACTCCAGAGTTTGCTGAATGGTATGTGAAGCAATAAAGTTGTTTCAGTGGGAAATAAGAACAGAATTTCTACATTTTGGCAAGACAGGCGCAATGTAAACAAGTGTATTTAGCGAAGATTAGGCATCTCGCAAATATATATGAGATTTATTATGCTTCGTTAAATCCATCCTCCAATGTTGTTTGTAGGCAAGGGCTGATACAAAATGGAGTCATTTCTGCCCTCACTGAGCTCTTGGATGATCCAGTAGATATCTGTCGGAAGAACACGCATCAGATTTTTGAAATGATGGCAAAATTACCTGAAGGTAGGGATTTTTTTTCAGTAGTTAAGTATTCAAATAGGCAAAGTAGATAGATGAATTTACCTGATTCCCTATGTAATATTTTCCAGATTTATTTTATTCTATTTTCCTTGAAGATCATATTTAAAAGCAATGTCTTTTCTACTTTTCCTAATCTTAATTTTCTTCAGTTAGTTTTCCTATGAGAATTTATTCTTTGGGTTCTATGAGAAAACTTTAAAAGATATGACTGTCATCTCTTGTTTTCTAGAGCTGGTTTTTTGCACTTCTAAAAATTTGCAAATTGTAATAGTGAGAATACTAAGCCAAAATATAGAAAATGCTTTACATAGATAACAAGTGAAATGCCACATGTTAACATAATACATGTGTAAATAGTCCTGTCGGTGTATTGGGGGGGCAGGTAATCTTGCTACATCTGTTAATTTTCTTAGGTTTTACACAAGTTCAGGCTACCTGCTCAGCAGTAGCATAGCCTGCAAGCTTGAATTTGCATTTCAGAATCTTGCATCACAAATTCCCTCCATCCTCTTCTGTTCAAATTGAGGCTCACAGTGCACTACTTTCACAGCACACAGGGTTTGTGGAAAGTTTTTCTGGTGTTAGGAGGTACAAATCTTGTGAAATTTGATGACTTCCCCACTCTCCTTGCACACCCTGGTGTAGGAGGAGAGAAATGAGCAAGTAAAGGCACCATCCATCGTCCCTCGTATTCTAAGATTATCTATTAATGTGTCTTTGACCTCAGGCTCATTGGTTTAAATGTACACTTTGACATTGCTTTCAGGTGGTGAATTTAAAAAAATCAACAACAAAACAACAACAACAACAAAAATACCTGGGGGTGATGCAAGGAACAATGAAAAAGTTTGCTTTTCTGGTATTTTATTAAAATATTGTTTGCCCTTAGGTAAAATTTTTAAATTGATTTGGTAAGATACAAAGTTTAAAATGTGATAAATGACACCTAACTTCAGATGTCAAATTGAACTCGTCATTCTACACTCCTTGTGTAGCAGGAGAAAAAATGAAATCTCCAGGGGCGAGAAGTCTGCCAGCTCATAGGTGCTTAGTTTAGGGAGAGTTCTGCTCTGGTGATGTCCACTTATCTCCAGTGAGATAAACAGAAGCTGGGTTGATAATATCAGCCAGGCATCTCTCTTTTCTATGCTTCAGTCTAAATAGAGGAAACCAAGCTGGGAATTTGTCTTTGACTTGCCAGAATGTACCTTCTACGTGCTTTCTTTATATTCATTAAGTATATTTATAGTTTTCTAAGTCTTTTATACACTAAGAAAATTTATGCTGCTTTGCTACTTTTATTTCCAGATTCTATTATTTCTATAATTTCAATAGTTTTCTAATCTGAACATTAATCTTAAAGTTTACTCTTCCAATTGATGAAAATTATAATTTTAAAATTAAAATTTCAGTAGATAGAAATTATCAATTAAAAAGCCATACTGTTTAAATTCATCGGAAAGTATCTTATCTGAGGAATTCTGTTACATAACTGGTGCTTAAAAAAAGAATTAAATGAATGCTTAAAGCTTTGCTGAGTGAGTGTACACAACTTAAGTTTGACTGGAACTTCACTTTAAACAGGGAAACTGCCTCAGGGTTTGGTGGCTACTGTATATAGAATTTAGATATGAATCTGAGACTTCCAGGTGTAAACTACAACTGATGTTACATGTAAACCCTTGCCTGGCTTTTAGGTTCTATCTCCCAAAACTCAAAGGCTTTTACTAAGTAGACTGGAAGTTTAGCTACGTAAGCAGAAAAAATTCACTGGAGGATAAATTAACGTTCTAAGGGGAAAAAAGCTCTTAAAAATAAAGCTATGCATGTGGCCCTGAGAGGAAATGAGGACTTTTTTTCCAGTGTTTGCAGTTAGACACTTTCTAAAAATCAGGGAATAAAAACAAGGGTTATATAGGGAGCAGTTTATTAGAACAATAATTTCTATTTAGAGACTTACTGTAGCTGTAAGCAACGCTAGCTCTTGGTGGTGCCAAAACATAAAACGTTGTTTATTAAGAATTCCACATGAATCACAATCCATTGCCCAAACCAGAGGGTATGTCACAGTACACCATACTGCCACTGCCGTCGTGCCATCTTTGTCCCTGCCAGCCTCTGAATTTATCATCTTAGGTCAGGAGCCACTGATGGGAGCTGTCACAACTATAAAACCAGGTTGGTGATGATGAGGAAATGTGAGGTTATACTATACAAGGAGAAATCAAGTTGCCTCCTGGAGCGGAAGGATTATCCAACCCCTGCTGAACTGAGAACTCGGCAAAAGCCGAGCGCTAGCTGCAGCAGTGTCTCTCCTCAAAACCTCGCCTTTGATTGAAAGCAGAGGATTCACAGCAGCTCTGAAGTGAGCAGGAGCCTCTGCCAGACAAAGAGCAGCTTCCAAATCATGTTACAGTCCCAGCTTACTGGAAGTTGCCTATATTTACAAGAAAGGCTACAATTCTCTGAGTGGTAGTTGCTTTTCAGTGAGGCTTCTCTTGAGCTATACCTGATACGTGTTTCTGCACTTACCTCTCCCAGTTTAGGTACTGGTGGCAGGTAAGAATCAGGTTTTCCAAATCAAATTAACGTCAAGACTTGTTTCAGGGAATGGTTCTGGAGTTTTGTCTCCAAAAAGCAGAAAAGAATAATTCGTAATATAAAAAGAGGGCATTTAAATAATGGTAAAATTAGTTATTTGGTAAATTCTGTGTATCAGTGCCTTCATTGCAGTTCCCTTTTAAATATAATTGAGGAGAATTACTTTATTAGAAACCAAATATTTATGTCTGTTTTGAATGAATATTTTGCTGTTCATTAATTCTCAACATTTAGTGTAATCCTAATATATTTGCAGTGATCATGCTCTGTATGCATGTAGGCCAACTTTTGCCCTGTTTTTTCCCCTTCCCTCTCCTCTATTTATAAGAAATTAAAAATGAATGTAGAGGAACTGTTTACATCTGTGAAGCAAGCAGAATTTAATCTTTATCTTCTGATCTTATATTCAAATCTCTCAGAAAGCATGATGTATCTAGCAGTCTCTTTATAGTTTGCTCAAGTAATAACTTTCCAGATGAAATTCTCTTCCAAAGCTGAATTTCTTCAGCTATAAAGTTATACCAAATTTTGACCATTTCCTCTGTCAATGTTTGTGCTATTAAAAGCCTCCAAGACTTGCTCAGGATAGAAGTCCTTAACTAGATTAAGTTAGTCTTGCATGGCTTTCTACAGACCAGATTTTCATACAATGTCCTTTAACAGTTTTTTTGGGGGAAAAAAAATGTGTGATCCTCAGCCTGTCAGGTATGTACAGTCTATAAGGTGTAGAAGCTGAGCAAGCGTGTTGTCTGTGAAAGTATGTCTGAGTAATTACCCTTGGAAAAATGTGTTTTTCTAGGCCATGTATTCTTTTTATTTAGAAAAAGAGATATATATATAAATATACATGCCTGTATTTAAGGATTGGAAGATAACTCATTGAGCAGAATTCTGTTACTGTAGAATGGACTCACATACAGATGGCTACTTACAAGAATAACAGAAAGGTGTTAAAACTGTTTTCTTTGCTATGAGACAATTTGGGGAATTATCAGAGAGAACATAAAATGTTTTCCAATAGGTAGAGAGTCACAAGGCCTGACATAATTTGTCTGACATTATAAATACAGAAATAGTCTCTGCCTGGTAATTCAGCCTTCTTCAGCTAGGCAAGAAACTGTCTGTCTTCCTTTCTGCATTTACTTCTACACCTGACATACAGATATGAGGTAGGATGTACCTTGTATCAGCTGGAGGAAGTCAGCAGCTAATATACCATTCCACAGCTAGATGTCTGATGTGTTCTGGAGCTAATGTAATTTACAGGGCCAATAAAACAGTATGTTCCACATGAGACAAAAAGGAACATAAGCTGTACATGCGTTTGGCATGAAGTGTTCTTGTTTTTGTTAACTGGGAAGTGGTCAGTGACTCCAGTTAGCTCTATGCCAGGCCACCTGGTCTTTCTCCAAACAGGAGTAATTTAGGAAAATGTGGTTATTTTAAGCAAATCCACTTGCAGAATATTTTTTATTCCTAAATTTAAGGATGTATATCAGTATCTTTCAGGAACAGTAGGATCAAAAGATGGGAAAATCCACAAAGTTAGGAGAACACTGAGGAGTAACATTTCCAGAAGAAACAAAAACTTAGTGGAAAGAATTAGTGGGCAGGAGAAAGAAAAAAATAAGATATGTATATATTTGATAGAGGATAGAAGAGGGAGAAGAACTAGCAACAGGAGAAAATCAACACATTGGAAAAAATAAATAGCAAAACTTTCACTCTTTATGAAAACAATTAGCTAACACACAATACTTAATTTTAGTTAAAGAGTGTTATGTGATGATAAATGACCTGGGCAGTAACAACTGCAAAGGTAGTTCTAGGAAAAAATCTTTCACTAGGATATGGTTAATACTGGAAAAGTTTAATAATTCTTACCCATTATCTCTCCTGTCTTTTATGGGTACTTAATCCTTTTAGACAAAGATTGAGATGGATTGGAATGGGCAGTGGATTTTTAAGCTTGCCAGAACCTCTATTGGGAAGAGTCCAAGAGATAATATTTCTCCTGTTTTACTGACTCTCAGTGTCTCCACTATTCCACTCTTGGAAAATCATCACCAATCAGATATGGGGATAAGGACTGTTTAAGGACACCTTTGTATCTTTTCAACTTGTTTTGCTGTATGGAGTGCAAATGAAGAAAGGACAGATGGCATTCTTATTGCAGCAGATGGAACACCTCTTCTGTGAATGTCATTGTTGCCCAGGTGAAGTGAAATCCCAGCTGTATGAATGCA
This sequence comes from Antrostomus carolinensis, assembly GCF_000700745.2. Lineage (NCBI taxonomy): Eukaryota > Metazoa > Chordata > Aves > Caprimulgiformes > Caprimulgidae > Antrostomus > Antrostomus carolinensis. The sequence continues at coordinate 65,763 of NW_010298937.1, read as the reverse complement.
GTTCTTTCAGGTGGCAGCGTGCTACATCTTTGATAAACTTGAGAACTGAGAAAATAGATGCAAATTTAATTGCATGATTTATCCAGGTGGAGGACTAAGAGTCAAGGGATTTCATTTCAGCAGCTGTCTTTGGCCCAGACTTTTTAGTTTTAACTTCTCTGTGCCTCAGTTTTCTTATACTATCAGAAAATAGAATTACTTTACTTCTGTGTAAAACAGAATTTATTTTAACATCATGAATTCTTCAGATAGAAAACAGAGTAACCATGAGTTACTCAGACTACTAAGATAAAAATTTAGAGAGTTAGTTTTAGATTAGAGAATTAATGGCAAGGAATTGCTATTCAGAGAACATGATTATGTGAATGGCTCATTTAAACTTAATTATTTACTGTTTTATTCCTCCCCATGCCTATGCTTTTCTTAAGTTAAGTAGGAACACATGGCAGTGCTTCAATTTCTTTTCTCCTTCCCAAGATAGCCTTAATTCAATGAGAAATGTAACTAACCCCTTTTCTTTAGAAATACTCTCAGGCCTTTGTGAAAATATCCTAGGTTCTCCACTTTTTTTGCAGGTTGCCTGTAATACTTCTGTTGGAAGGACCTTCTTAGTTGAATAAAGATTTGGGGTTTTAATACAAAACATCTCTTACTCTTTAGAGGCATATCATCTAATAGTCCATCCACTGGAAAAGGAAGCCCTGACTCATTTTATACCTTTTTCACAATTCAACTGGCTAATAATAGGATATTACACTATAGAAAGCAATTTAGACTAGAAATAACTGTGCAACTTCTCAAGTAAATGATAACACTTTAATGGCAAGTGAAGTTTAGAGGCTCTTGTACTAGCTCTATGCAATGTACTAGCAATTACTATATATAGCTTTTAGTAAACTCACCATGTCAAGCAGCTTGACTGCAAATATCACAAGCAGGCATTGGTATCTTCACACTGCGAGTAAGATCAAAATGCTCCCTGTGTGCTGTGACAAACCTTTTATACCTTCAAGGTGCAGCCTTATTGGCTCTTTAGCCCCAATCCTTCAGGTTTAACAGCTGACAGGGCATGCTTAAAGGGGCCCTATGTCTCCAGTACAGGGATAAAATATCTCACTCAAAATTAGACAGATTGTTCTCCATTAAGTCTGGACTGAAGGGTTTTGAAAGTCTTAACCCATGACTTGAGTCTCAGAATTGTTTTGGTTATGGTTGCATTCTCTAGCAAGGTTGAAAATGATTATTGCTTGAACCACTGCCTTTAAGAGTGTTGTAGTTCTCTTGGCAGTCCCAGCTCGTCATTAGCTTAAGTCTCCAGGTCACTTGGGAAAATCCTAGCTTGAATTTACACATCCTCAAACAGGTCAAAAGAAAGATTCTTAAACGTAAGCTAAGAAAGATTAGGACTTTTTGATGCATTTTTTAGAAATGCCAAAGAAGCAAACGAAAGAATTAAACTATCCAAGTGCTATCAAATATTTTCAGCTGGTCTCAGAAATGATTAATGGAGTGAAGGGTTCTTAGTCAAATTCTGTTTAAGCTCCAAGGGTAGTATTTATCTAGCATCCTCTAGCAAGAGATTTTTATGAGTTTGTGCTGTTTATACGAAAGTTGTAGCTTTTCTTAATGTACATGCAGACTTTTAAAGATTTCAGTTAGCAGATGTTCTGGAAGAACCTTGTTATAGTCTGAATGGATGAAATTTTCAAGAAAACTTCAACAAAGAAACATAAGTAAGATGTATGCTGATAGATCACCTTATGCGGTCACTTTTAAAAACTATTTAGATTTTTCTTAAAGCCTAATAACAAGTATGAGCCAGAGAGAATTTTGTATTGATTGTGAAGACTTTCTGAGAGCTCAGTAGTACAAAAATGTGAACATATTTTTCAGGTTTTTTTCAATCTTTAAATACAGGTCTAGGAGACCAGCTTCAGGCACTGTTCAAAAATTTCTATATGTGCTTATACCTAGACATGTATTTCTGAGCATAGATATCCATGCAAAGTACCTTTGTATAAAACAATATGCAGGTCCATCTTGCAGATACTATGGAAGTTTCTTTCCTGATATTTCCTATAGATCTTCATCTAGAACTTCTTTCCTAAAATTGCTACTAACCATCTCCCCCCAAAATATTACAGTAACTTGCATTCAGAATTTGTAAAGATCTTAAATGGGAACACATCCCTTAAATCTTACTGAGTTGCTCAAATGTAATTGCTTAAGATTGAAATTGCTCAATGTTGGTGAATAACCTGAGGAAAAAGATGTGGAGTGAATAAACAGAACTCAGCAGCCTGTCGTTAAAGGAAAGAAAATTTCACAAACATTATCTAATTAAGTAACTGGCATAACACTAATTAATAAACACACTATAGACATGTTCAGTATCATCTGAATTATTTATTTTTTTAAGTGGACAATTTAAATGTTGATGTTATTAACCATTTTGTTTTAAATTTCTTAGAGCCCTTGGCTGAGATTTGTTGCACTGATCATAGTACATAGGGGGAACAAAAGTAGAAGGTTATTTTCCAGTGTGCATGTGTGTCTGTGTCTCTGTGTACGTATGTGCTTTACAATTATCAAACATATATTTACACACCAACTTTACACTTAAGTCTTTAATAAGTCTTTACTATGGCAGGGGAAAGAATCAACTGACCAAAGGCTTAGGTCTATGTGATCCATTTGAGATTTTCCAGTATAGTCCCACAGAGCTTCTTATGCATTCAAACTTTTGCCGGAATGTTATTCCATCCAGTAGTGTTTCTTTATGAGATGAAACCTGGAGCTGAGGAATGCATCTCTCCAGTTTCCTTAACTTTGCTAAACTGTAAATAATTTAAATTATTAAATTGAAATATCAAGACATTTAGTTATTGTTCATATCGCTCATCTTTAACCTTCTAATAATACATCACATTTTTAAAATAATTAAAAAAACCAACAAAAAAAGACTTTGTAGGCTATATACTACACAATCTCCATGGCTCCTGCTTCTTGGGAATACAATATTACAGTTCCCAAAATGCATTTGGAGCAGTGGAATAGAATTGTCTGTTGGCAACTTTCACATTCAGCAATCCAGACACTACAACAATAATTTAAAAAATTGCTTTGTGATTTATTTATTTTTTAATCTGTATTAAAAAAAGGAACACTAACCTACTTCTTAAATATAGTTTGTTTTTTTGTGAAACACCACAAGATTTGGCAAAAAAAAGATGTAAAAGAAGACTGTTTCAATGTATAAAACTCCTTACCAGTAGAAGAAACACTGACCTTAATTTGGCCTATTCATAGATTCATTTAATGTAGTCTTGCTGCATATTTGAAGCCTTAAAAAGCAGAAAGAGCTGCTAGTCAGTTTGGAAATCACAGAACAGTTGCTCACCAACAATTCCTTTAACAGGCAAGGTGTCCATGATAAACAGTAAAGTAAAGCAGTATATGCTGTGAGTCATGTGCATACATGATGTATGTGTATATACTGTTTGGCCGTGCGTACCAACAGTTTGGGTGCATGCCCATTCTCTACAAATTTAAGTAGTGTTTTGCTTAAACTCTCCCGTGCTGTACCTTCTGGTTTAAACTAGCTTTTCTCCCCCACACAACCATTCTGCTCCATGCCCTGCAAATGAGTTCATCTGTCACTCACCAGCTTTATATCTTCATGTCAGTAAAATTTTAGGACAACTGGATGAAGAATTATTTCTTACACAGAACATGATAACACTCCCACTGTAGGAAATGGAATGAAACAAATGGAATAAAAGTGCAGTGACTGTGGTGAAAACATCTCCACAGAGTGAGATTTCAATCTCTTACTTTGTTATTGTTGGGGTTTTTTTTCACTGGGGGTGGCAGGGGTTTTGTGGTTGTTTTGGAGAGGAGGCTTTCACTCTCCAGAACAGATAGTTATGAAAGTGATGTAGCGGGTTAAGGGAGCACAAGAGGAACTGTGTACATACATCAGATTTCCCCTTTTCTCTCCTTGGGCTAAGCATTGCCCCGTTTTTTCCCACTGGAAGTGGAAGTGGTTAGCCCCTTTTTTATCACTTCAGGAAAACAGGTTAAGCCCAAGAATTCTTAGCAGAGGCCAATATATTTGAGATTGTTCTGAATGATGACATCTGTCACTGCATCAAAGACAAATTGTATGTTACTGGTATCAGTGGCGCAGGTGAAGTGTGAGTAGATCTCCTTGGTTTCCTTGTTGCGATTCAAGTCCTCAAACTGACGTTGGATGTAGACTGCTGCCTCCTCGTAAGTGTTTTGGCCTTTGTATTCAGGAAAGCAGACTGTTAAGGGGATGCGTCGGATTTTTTCTGCCAGCAGATCTTTCTTATTCAAAAAAAGGATGAGGGAAGTGTTGATAAACCAATTGTTGTTGCAGATGGAGTCAAAGAGACGCAAACTTTCTGCCATTCGACTCTGTAGGACAGGAAAGAACAGTGTCAACAATAGTGCTTCAGACTAACTGGAAAGCACACAAAACACATTATGTCCATCAATAAGCAAAATCTGCCTTTAGAAACAACTTTTATTTTATTTGGTGACTGTCCATCTTACCTGACCATCAAATTTCGGGGATCTTAATTCACTTATTTTGATAACAATACATTTCATCACAGACTACCTCTTCCTTTATTTTGAAAAATATTTGGCAGCTATGGAGGAAAGTCTAAAATGGAAGATTTAGAAATAAAGGTGTAACTTGGGAAAACGTGTTCAAACTTAGGTTAGCACTATAAACAAATGCTTTAAATATAAGGGATGAGTAATTTCTCAGGATTTCACATTACAGAAAAAGACAAAAACTGTTAAAAAAGACAAAACTACTACAGTACAGTGGTAACATTACATTATTAGATGTGTAGTTTAGCACACCATACATACTCAGAACTTTTTCCTTGTCTTACTTCTCCCGGCTGTATAATGGTAAGCTTGAAAGAATATGCAAGAACCACATTCTACTGTGGTGGGACAACCTGGGTATTTACAGGTGAAAGCTGAGTTTAGCCATGTGTTTAACATCTGTCTGTCTGCTGCCCTGGGTGAGCAAACTCCATTTATGAACAATTTAGGATGACCACCACAATTACATATTTGGGAATAATCCAGTGCTGCTATAAACCGAGAGCAGAAAGGTCCATTAGAAATCAGCAGCCATCTTGAATTTGCCTGATGTGTTGCTGCTGCGACACAGTCATGATGCAGCTGGAGCTGTCCATGGTACCAGTGCTCTCAGAAGGCTGTTCAGTGATCACTTTACACCTATAAATAGGTGTAAACAAATGTGATATTTTGAATAGAAAGTATTCTAGATTATTAAAACAAATAGAACTCAAGTACTGTCAAAAGTAGATACTGAAAACATCAGGCATTTTTGCTAAAGTCAATGTTTTCCAGCATGTTACAACTTAGATCTTTATTTCTGTTAGGTTTCATTGGCACATCAGTGCTAACTTTAGTCAGATGAAAAGTTTTTAAGGTATGCACTCATATTTTCTATTTAAAGGAAAACATTTCTTTTAACTAAGTCATCCTAGTCATATTTAGAGAATGTTGTTAAGCATGGTGTTTTACAATTAAGCAACAAAGTTTCATTCCAATCTTTTTCACTACCCAGCAATAATTTTTATTAATAAAACCATAATTATTGACTAAGTGGACCTTCATTCTGTCCCAGTTCAGCTGTGTTCATGTACTGCTGAAAGCAGGAAAAGGAGATATAACTGAAAATTCTGGAATATTTTTTTTCTGTACAGCAAATGTATTAAGAAAAAAGCAGAGAAACAAATATTCAAAACAGGGTTCATTGTAAAAAACTGGAAATTATATAGATTCTGAAGATTTCATAACTCAGAGACAGAGGTAACGTAGGCTGAAAATTGAAATTCTTGTAGTGACATCTGTTTAATTTCTTTTTTTATTTATTTATTTTTTTTTATTTTAATGAGAAGAGTCTTTTAGCTGTGTACCAGTTGTTCTCTTCTTGAGAATGAACATCAACTAAATCTTTAATTTGGTGATAATGTTGTTTGCTCTTTTGATATCTCTTGGGCCAGTTTCATATCAGATTCCAAAGCTCTTTCATCATTCCCATTTAATCCTCTTCAGACACCCCCAAACAAATTTTGAGCCTCTTTTAAAATCTCAGAACACTATAAGGCATATCTCCTTCTTGAAGACTTGATTCAATACCTAGCTCTCAAAATCATTTCAAGTAGGTAAACCAATGTGATGTTAATCACAGCAGGAGATTCAGTATGGATCCTAGTCACATATCCAGATGAATTGATTTTGTACAGGAAACATTTCTGTAAAGCTTTTAGCTCTTACCCAGATGACAGGTCTACAGTTAATATTTAGCCTACAGCTAAAATATTTGCTATTATTCCTTCTTGCTTTTTTTTTTTGTTTAGGCTTTATACTGCTGAAAACATTGTTTTGAGGAATCATGGTTTATTCCTGTTTTATCTTCAACAGTCCTTCCCTCTATTTTGAGATAACACCAAGACACCCAGGTCACAAGATGCAAAGAATCCTTGTATATTCAGCTCTGTAAAGTCTGCTTGCTGATAAACCATGAATAAAATATGAAGAAAGCTTTTTATATACCACAATATAGATTTTAATCTTAGCTTCCTTAAAAATAATAAACAAGCTAAATATCTATGGAATTTTTTTCCATGTTAAGTTTCCATAAAGAGATGTGTATATTCATATGATTATCCTTTAAACCGATCTCTGCAAAGGCTGTACAAAAACTGTTCAGATCACTGTTCATGTATTTGTGGAGTCTGTTTTTTTTTAATCAATGTATCTTTCTTTTTTCTTTTTTTTTTCCCTTCAGACAAAGTGAATTTGCAATACTGTCCTGCTAAATTAAGAAAATAAATCCTGTTCTGTTTATGGTATCTCTTACTTTCAGTATTGTCAGATCATAAGATTTAATATAATTTCTTCAGCTTAGTCAATATAGCAAATCTAGTTAAGATTAGGCATTATTGATCACATAGGGCATGATAGAAGGGAAGGGTATTGTGAGTGATGGGCATCATTAATGACATACCAGGGTCCAGTTCCAAATCCTCACAGTCTGTTGTCTTTGGTCTCACTTTGTATCACAGTCACATAGTGGATAGTTTCAGAATCATTAATTTAGTTACTTCAGAGGCGTCATCAGAGGAAGAGCAACTTTCTGTTTGTAAACTTTTTATATAGTGGCATGCCTTGCCCTCTGAAAGGAAGAGCAGCTGATTTGATATTTTTTAATTTAAATAAGAGAAACATAATACTGAAAATGTCTGGTAAAACTCCTGGAGGTTACTGATCCCTGATTTCCCACTGCTTCCAAAAGGTATAATTAATCAATTTATACAGAACTTACATTTTTTCAAATAAGCATATTTTATTTAAGAAATCCTGGAATCAACCTAACAGTTTTAATATGGTCAAAAGTATTTTGGATTGGCAGAAACAGAAGACTGTGAGGTTCCGCAAAGGATCATATATACCAAATGTCATTCCTAACGTATTTTTAAACTATTCTTGAAGGCCTTTTCACAGAACTTCTCTGTTCCCACCTGTCGACTGATCTTTCAACAAACAAAAATATGTTAATCAAAAGCTACTAATTAGTAGACACTGTTCAAGATTATTTTCTTCAAGATGTGTTAGCTGATTCCTTAAAGCACAGAAGCAGTCTGAACTTCTTTCCACACAAGACTGTTCAATTGGTGACTGACAGACACATTTCAGCCCATAGGATGTTTTAGTGTGGCCAGTTTTAAATACTTTATCATGCATCTGCCTATGTCCCGTTATATGTGCCCAGATCCTGGCATTAGTTCTGGAAACTGCTGTTAGATCTGTCTGATCCCACAGCGATGCAACTTGTTTTCAGAAATACCTCTTGTAACAACGAATAAAAGTTCATTTGACTTCTTGCATTTATACCTTGATATAAAATATTAACATTCTTCCCAACTGAAACAAAAAAAAAATAGCTTTTTGACAGACTTTTATGGTCGATGTTCTTTTATCATATGTATACAAAGAACATAAATTTTGCCACAGCTCACAATGCTTTTTTCGGAGTGCATTCATCTATCTTTGTATCTGATTTGATTTATTTCCTGCAAATCGAGACTGAATAGGGCAGACTGGAAAATAGCTATGTACTTTATCATTCTGCATAAACATGTTATGTCAGATATATCGGTCAAGTACATTTAGAGAGCCCATGGTTTATTTTTTTATAATTTAATAACAGAAAGCAGTGAAAATAAGGCATTGGAGATGATACACAGAATTCTTTGTGGAATTGCAGTGTGTATCAAGTAACACATCCCTTCTACCAAGGATGTGTCGTAGCACACAGGGGCAGTGTTCTTGCATTTGTTCTTTGGATGTTTCCTTCCTGTCGATAGTGATTCTATAACCACTGTGACACTTCAGTCATTTCTAACATTCCCACCTATACTTATGCAATAATGGACTCCTTTGTTTTCTTCTGTTGTTAACCTGTAATGAATTTACTATTTCAAACAGTATTAGCTGCATTTCCTATATAGATTATCCTAGTATTGCGCTCCTTTGCATACACAGTATTTTAGGTTTCTAAAAACCTTATGTGTACATCATCAGTCACCTCAGTGGTCCAGAGTAAGTGAACAGGAGGGATCTGGGATACCAAAAAAGAGTATATTTTGTTTACAAGATTATTTGCAAATATGTAATGCATTCCATTTGTCTGGCTTGTGTTCCAGAGGGGGTGAAAATAATCTAGAGTCCGGGGATGTTTGTTGTTGTTTGACTGTGAAGTATTCTAGCCAGTTTTCCTGTTTGGAAAGTGGAGGCAAGAGGATGATTTTGGCTTTTAATAGAAGAAACAGTATTTTCGGCCTAATTCTCCTAAAATTTGTATCAGTCGTGTCTAGTGCATCTCCCTTGACTTCACTAGTTTCACTCCATATTTCAACTGGTGAGATGAAGAGAGAAGAATCATTTACTGTTAAGTAATATGAAAAAATAATTTTGCAAGACTGTGGCTGCATGGTATAAATGCATGATATACCTTGGGAAATGAACCCCCAAAATCCATTTCATAATTTAACTATAATAGTGAAAGTGGGAAAACGTATCACTGAACAATGAGGAAATGTATCAGAAAGGAAAACCCAAGTCTTCAAATAACAGTAACCTGTCATCCATATAATTATGAAAACTTTAGGGATAGAGAAACAGGCAAGACCTACTTCCATATGAAGAACAGAAAACTAATTGAAGTTATTCTGAAATTTTTTTTTACCTGTTAACATGGAGACATGAAACACAATGTTCAATCTCACTTTCCATGTGGAATTAAATGACAAACAAGTAAATCCAAACCTAAGAGAAAATAGTATACATGGCAAGACAAGGCCTTTATAAATTTTAAGTGGTGGCTTTCGATTTCTGCAGTGCATCAATCACATTTGAAACTGCAATACATGACATGGCTTCCAGTTTTTTATATCCAGATGACATCTTAATATATCTGAAAATCTTAAATATGAAGTGATACATCTGCAGTTCTAGGACAAAGTCTAACACTGAGCCTAAAGATACACAATGTAGCCACTCATAGACTGCTATCCTAACACAACAGGCTTGTTTCTGGTTTCATTAATATAGTAAAACTACTGTACTGTTACAGAGGAAGTGAACTTGAAAGGGTTATGGCTTCTTGTCATAAAAAAACAATAAATTATTGTACAACTCCCAAAGGAGTTATAAAAATTTTCTATTAAAAAAAAAAAAGGAAAAATAAAGGTAGGAAAAGGCTTTCTTCTCTGCAGCATCTTTTCCAGTTCAGGAATCCTGAGGGGGTAGATAGCCAGGTGGTTAGGAAAAAAGTGCTGCTGTAATTTCATAATTATACACAAGCTGGGGTATAAGCGAGATAATGACAATGCCTTATCCAGATGGCCTTGTTGGGGGCTAATTGCAAATTCTTCTCTGAGCATGAGAACAAGGAGTTGGTTGCTTTAGGGTAAGAATATGCTAAGAAACAGATGGCTGCTGCTGTTCTTCCAATAATTTGCAAACATACAAATATCCCTGGTCATCCTCTGGAACAGTAGAGGTGTGCTTAGCAGCAAAGAGTTCCAGAACAGCCAAGAGTTTTCAAAAGGGAAGACCTTGTTACCAAGATAGCAAGTAATTAGAAAAATTACTTAGTAAATGGAGCCAAATTGGAATGTAGCATCTCCTCACAGCTTTCACATTAAAGCTCTCTGGTCACAGTTGGGAGAGCTTTGAACTTGAAAATGAAAAATTATTGAGAGAAACTATCACAAATAAAGGAATTAACTGCCATTTGTACTAAATACCTAAGAAATTTATCTTTAAATCTTTATTTCTCTTTCATAATTATTTTAAAACTGGTAGGCACTTGGGGATTGTGAAAACCTTAACTAAACTAAATAAAATTTATCTTGTGTAAACCATAAACAATGAGGAATAAAATAGGTGCAGGAATGGTAAAGTTTACTTTCCAGAAAAGTTAGAAAAATCTTTAAATGTCAGTAAATCTTGGAAGAACCAGTGGAAGCTGTTGCTATTTTCCTGTTGAGGCTTTTCCTTGTGATCGTGGCTGGCATTTAGCATATGCTGGTAGCTATGAGCTATTTCACAAAATGGCATGAATCTTTTATTTCTGTTTCAAATGTGTTATTTAGAGGTCCACAATTTAAGACCCTCTCAAAAAAGCAGGTGAAGCTGAAGTATTTGAAGAAGGGGTGGTGGGGGAAAAAGGTAATTGAATCTATTGAATGCAAACATTGTTTTTCCTTAAGGTTACTATCCAAAAAAATGGAATCCATTCTGAAATAATGACAGTCTACAAAATAAATCAAAGGAAATACCATTGCCCAAGATAGTCGTAGTCAGAGCAATTCAGGAATTCAAACCATGTTTGAATAAATGTATAATGGAAGGCAGGGGAAAAGCAGAAGAATTTTGCAGAAAAAAAATACAGATGATGCAGAAAGCAAGAGATAGCCTGGAAAAATAGAGATACTTTTTTCTTGTAAAAAACAAAAAAGCCTAGATTGAGTGCTAGTTGAAAGGTCATTCCTATCTAACAGTTAGGCAGTCCTGTTTGAGTACTGGATGTAAGAGACTTGATTTAAAAAGAGACACACTAATGTATGATTCATCTTTTGTTCAGAGAAAGAAGGCTCCTACAAGAATGCATAGGATCAGGTGGCTGTGGGTCTAAATACGGAAAGATTATGATAATTTCATGAGTTACAAAAAATAATTGCTTTCATCTAAAAATCAAAAAGAAGAAACTAACTGTCTGTTGGAGAGAAGTAAATAGACTTAATCCAAACCACTCTATATATCTCAAATAAAGAAATTAAGAACCTCTCGGAGCAGGAATAAACTGGGATAAAACACTCTACCTTTGTTGTACTGTATATACCCATTTCTACCCTTGGCCTCTCCCAGAGAGGACAGGGTAACCAACAGGGGTTTAATTAGACAGAATTATTTTTCCTTTCCAATTCTAGGATCCCAAAGTTTTCCTGGAAAATGTTGTGAAGTCTAAAATGTCAAAATTAGAAAGGGTGACATAGAAGGGTAAGTCCTGTTTTGAATTTATTTAGAAGTGTTCTTAAGTCACTTAGCAACTTAACTTATTTTACAAGCAGACAAACTCACTATCCCATTACCAAAGTAATGATACAATAGTCTAAAACTACTGAGGGAATTCCTGACCAATTACATGGTAAACAAACCAGGAAGGAGGTCAGGATAACTAGAAGCAGCTATGTCAGTACAGCACCTATCAAATGGATATATGTACCTGCACATGCCATCCATTTCTGTCCTCCCTACCAAAATTCCTTTCGGTGTCCTGCATATATAAGAGGAACGTGAAGTGCAGAAAGGTTGAAAACTAACATAGCATCATATATATGTATACTTTATGCCACTGCAATAAAAATAAATCGAAAAGGATGATAAAAGAAAAGGATTATTAGAGAAACATTGAATCTCTGCTATGAAATGAGCATTTAGAAGGCTGAGAAACATGGATGTTCCAAAGTGGAGCCCTGAAGAAATCTTACGTGATTTTGGATAGAAAGATATGTATTTCCTATGGTGAGGGCAAAAAATGTGTTAAGCATGAAAAAAACTTTCTTTCAAGTCTTTATTTTAAACAGATTCATCCTTAGATCAGGAAGAAAAATTATGCTAGCAAACAAAATTTGTAAACTGCCAAATTAATTCCTCATTATTTAAAGATAATGTCCTGTAATTGTTTAGACTTAACAGTTTGTACATGAAAATGTAGAACAGGTAGAGGAAGCTGTAGTCAATATTTGGTACCTTTTTTTCGGAGAAGAAAGGGAAAATAAACCTGACAAAGCAGTACTGCAACACACCATCTCCCTTGATGATTTCCTGTGGAGTCTTACTACTGTCTTTACAGAAAATTCTGCAGATGATAACTGAATCTGGCAGTATGAATGAGAATTACATGGGGACCTTTAGTCTTGGCTATTGTATAGGATGACAATGAAAACATTGAATATTTTATCACATACGATCTCTGTGACTGGAAAAGAATTGTAGTATTACTGAGGCTTACTGTGGACTAGACTAGACAAAGCAGATTTAATTGGGAGTATTAGTTTAACAGAGTCCTAAACATTTATCTTTGAAAATTGATCCCTGCAACTTTTTAGGTGTGCACTGAAGCAGCAAGTCATGTCTGTACAGGACTACAGGATAAATTAAACATTGTTAGGTAGTAGTTACATATGGGTGCCAATGACAGACTGGGGTAAACCACTCTCCAATACTATCTATCAAAACTTTTCTATTCCTAAATCAGGAACAATACACATTTGTTAATGCCAGTAAGTACAGCCTGACACCAAGCTATGAGTATACTGAGGAGAGTGCCTCAGCTGAGAAAGAAGTTTGATTAAATTTCCTGACAGGAGGATTAGATTTTGAGCCAGGGGATTTCCAAGCAAAGGAACAGAACAACAGGTGCTTCTGCTAGGACATATAAACTAAAGGAAACCTAAAGAAAGGATTTACAGAAACCTCTTGGAAGAATGGAGGAAAAGATTACTGAGCTCGAGGATCAGAGAGTGGGGCACTTCATCATTTAATAGAAATGCTAGGAGATCCAGATAAAGGCTACTCCAGTATGTCTGGCCACGGTATTAAAGGCTGTTCCACAACATGGAAGGGGGCAGAATAAAAGTGGAGGTTGACTTATTGCTTGTGACTAGCTATACATATTCTAAGCAAGCTGAAGCACAGGAAAATTATATTTAGGAGTCATAAAATGTGCACGTGATAGGTGCTATATTTATCACTTCTCATAAGAGAATTACAAGTCCAGAGGAAAGTTCTAGAAAAAGGTATGTTCAAGATAACAGAAATATGGGGCAGTCAATATTGGTCCCGTGTGTGATAGAACAGCAACACAAGTCAACCTGTCTGGGAAGGAGTAATGAGGACAGATTGGCAAAAGAAATGCTGCTGAGGCTGATCCAGGCCCAGAGAAACTTGAAGTCACAATGGGCAAACATATTAAAACCTACACATCACATAGACAGTGACCAACCAGGGCAGTGCTGCCAGGGCTGTGGTAAAAGTACACAAGATAAATAGTACCATGGAATATACCTCTTTTCACAGGTCTCTATTTAATCATTACAGTGGGCAGGTTGCTTGTTCTTCCTCCTTCAAGGAAAGCTTGCTGTGTTTCAGTTGCTCAGCAAACAACTGTTAACACTCTCTTTTTACTGCCTCAAAGGTCAACAAAGCCTCTTGACGTCAGAGCTATGAGAGCTTGCACTGTGCTTCTCTGTGTATTATTTTGGGGGGTAAGCAGTTTTAAGAGGGCAAACATGCCATATAAGGAATATAGGAATAAATCTTCAGTGGCTTTGACAGTGCCAGAAAATTAAGATTTCCTGAGTACAAATTAAGATAATAAATTAAGCAAATGAGCATCATATAATGCTTGTGCTTATTTTGGGAGTGGGTTTTTTTAAGCATTGTACAGTATTCCAAGCAAACTGCATATTGATCTAGTATAAAATGTTTTCTTGCTAAATCATATTCATTTAAAAATCTAATAGTTCTTGAAGATATATCCAAAATAGCATGAACATCCATACTTTAATTGTAAATATCTGGATGTTTTATCCTTAGATTGAGTTATATATGTGGTAATGGAGGCCAGCTTTTTTTATTCAATGCTTACTCATGTGGTTTTATGTTCGTTTGTTTTGTTTTGTTTCAGGCTTTTAGATTATTTGCTTAGCTCAAGGGCAAAAGTAGCATTTCAAGTACATAGTCAACACAGTTGAAATGTTGCATACTTTTACACATAAAGTGGTCCAGGGCTTTAGCTGTCCTCATTTGAGACCTTTAAGCTTAATATCAGCCTGTGTCTAGGCAATAAGCAACTTAACGCTGCACTGACCTACAAGGAGAGGCTGAGGAAACAGGGCTTGTTTGGGCTGGCAAAGAGGAGGCTAAAGGGTGATCTAATAACAGCTTACAACTACTTGAAGCATAGTTACAAAGATGGTGACACTAAACTCTTCCCAGCAGTTTCAGATGAGAGAGTAAGCAGCAATGAACACTAATTGCAGTTTGGGAGGTTCAGATTAGATGTCGGGGGGAAAAAAAAATCACTAGAAGACTAGCACAGCACTGGTACAATTTGCCTAGAAATTTGGTGAAATCTCCATCCATAGAGGTTTCCTCACTCAACTAGATAAAGCCATAGCTGGGCTGATTTACTGTTGGCAATAGTCCAGCTTCAGGTGGGGCAATAGGATAAGTGACCTTCAGAGATCACATCCAGCCTACATTTCTATAATTCCATGAATTGTAAAAACATATTTATAGTTGAATCCATAAATGAGAAGTCAATTTTATGCATGCAGTTCTGAGCAGATCTCAAACTTTTCATCCTGAAGAGGCCAATTCAAGCATAGGGGCATTTTGATGGCAAGAGTTATATACTACACTCTCACTACCCTGTGGGTGGGGCAGAATGAAAAGGAAATGGTCAAAGAATTGAGTTGTGGCCTTTGTG
Source organism: Antrostomus carolinensis (assembly GCF_000700745.2). Classification (NCBI taxonomy): domain Eukaryota; kingdom Metazoa; phylum Chordata; class Aves; order Caprimulgiformes; family Caprimulgidae; genus Antrostomus; species Antrostomus carolinensis. Next base: position 50,624 of record NW_010298937.1, on the reverse strand, counting down.
GAATACCCATTTTTCATTCTTCTGTGTTCTTTGAAGCTCTCTGGACCTTAGTGTGGCCCCTAAGCTATTAAAATACTGCAGAAATCTGCATAAGAACTACATGAGAATATGCAAGTAAAAGAATATGCAAGTAAAAGTTATTCACTGTTGCAGACTATTGAATAACCTCCCTTTTGTGTAGTTTATGCATAACCCAAGCTCTGACTGATTGATTATGTGCAAAGACACAATGCTTTTCATTGCACCTTCTTTGAAATGTGCATTTTTCTAATACATTGGGGGGCAAGGAAGGGTGTTAACAGGGTGAATATTGGTTCCTGTCACCCAAACACTTATTTGCCTTAATTGAAGTGAAACAATATATTGCATACAGAAGAGATTTTTTTTTTTTTTAAATCCATTGCTTTTTGCCACTACTATGCCATTAGAATGCACTAGTAACCTTAATAATTTTGTGTAACAGAATAATGGCAGGGGGACAGCCTGCAAAATCTGGTGCCTATGAATGCCCTTTCTCTGGATAAAAAGCATTTGAAATCTGAAACATCAGTGACAAGAGTCCAACCTGATAAACTATGATAGAAAGGAAAGAGGACTTCTCAAGTAAGTAGGTTTTCATTTCAACACAGTCACGCCCAGCTTTAAAACAGGACTTTCTGGATATTTATGGAACTTAATAGATATAAGTAAGATGAAAGATCATTTGTAACATTCAGTAGAATTAGAAAACGTAGAGAAAACCATTAAGAATTATCACAAGTATGGAAAGTCCACCATATGAAAAAAACTAAATAAACTAGTTCTCTTCATCCTGGAAAAAGAAATAGCTAAGAGATAAAACAGTAGAGCTCATAAAATCATGAATGGTGTGGAAACAGTGAATAGTGAATGATTTTTGCACCATTTCTTACAATGCAAGAAGTGAGAAACATCAAATTTACTTATCTGACAGCAGACAAGTACTCCTTCCATGCAGTGCATAATTAAATGTAAAACTCTGTGATGAGGTGCTACAGAATAATAATAATAATAATAGTAAAAGTCATGAAAGTGTAATTGGGTTCAAAAAGCAATTAAATTAAAAGGGCACTTAAACTGAAAGATGTTGATGCAGTCCTTGGTTCAGCTATCTGGCAGGGTATATTGCAGGAAGCATCAGTGTATGCTTGAGCTGTTCCCATATTCTTTCCTAAACATCCACTGTTGCCCACAGTCCGACACAGACTACTGCAGCCATTTGCTGTGACCTGGTACAGCTGGTTTGTATGTTACAGCTGTCAGAACAGCTCATGCTTTTTGTGAAATCAGCTGTTTCATTCCCTGTTGGTGAAAACTTCTCCTTTACATAACCTGCGGAAAATTGCTAGAGTTCATAGACAATTTTGCCTTTCCTATTACTCTTGTCCAGTTTTTTTAAAAAAAGTAGTCAAAGGGTCTTGCAACTAGAAGTACTGACCTCTAGTAATTCACATTGTCTGACACTGGAGTGTATGAATCACAGGAGGATAATGATATTTTCTCTTAGACCGGGCGCAGGGAGAAAGAAAACTGGCCCACCTTGATGCTGAACCAGTTTTCACCAGAAAAAGTTGGCCAGTCGTTTCATTCTTAAGTACTATCTGAACAATAACAACAGTCTATTTTAAAATATAAAGGTAAATACCACTTTAGACTGAGAAATTCACTGCAGGGGGGTAAAAAAAAAAATGAATACCCACAAAACCTGAGACTATTTCTCAGATTGCATGGCATCTGGAAGACACATTTTGTCCTCACACATACAGCTTAAGCAGCTGAAATCCTTGCAGGAGCACTGGCTTTTCACTTTGTTGCATCTCTGAAGATATTTCAGGAAGGATGCTCCAGTGCTAGGCTCTCCCGGCTTTAAGCAATGTCCATGTATGAGTGGGTGCTTACTCCGCAGACGGATAGCTACACCACCATCTGGGTTATTAGGCCATCTTCCTTCTTTTGACACTATTTCATTATATGTTTTACCAAATTCAACTGAAATGAGCAACTAAGTAATCATATCTATGCATTTTCAAATTTTTTCACCTGGCAAAAGGGAGAGATTCACTATTGCCATCTGTCCAAACAGATTTTGAGTCTGTAAAAATAGGTGGAAAGACTCCATCAGGTAAAGGTTGAATAAGTCCATTTTGGTTTACAATTACACTGCTGTAAATTTGGAATATTTCTAGTGATGGTACTGGAGCACTGCGAAATTGAAACCGTCAGAACGTGGCGGTTCCCACAGTTAACAGTCTTACTTATCACATAAGTCCTCATTAATCATAGAGAAAACATTGTCTTCATTGAATGAGGCAGAAAATCCACAGAAAAAAACATCATCACTATAAAGCCTGAATCAAAATATACAGAAACAAGACGTTCAAAATAAGGTTACACTAGCAATATTCTCCCATTTAGTAACTCTTGATTATTTGATTTCACCAGATCACTTAAACCCCACTCCATGTCATCCTCCACCCACACTGCTTCACAATCTAAACTCACTCCCAACCTTTTCACTCTTCCAGTACTATTTCCTCCTCAGACCTGTAACTTCCAAATGAGAAACAATATTTATATAATAAATTTTGTACCATTAGCAGCTGATCAGATCTCCCTAATGATGGTCCATGCCATACATTTTAGTACAGGAATTTGCACAGTTCAAATCAATTCAAACTTGCAAAGGAATGAGGAAAAAAAAAAAACTTATGTGAGACAAGGGCTGTGCCAAATATTAAGGAGATCTTGTTAAAATTATAGGATTTTTATTATTTTTCTTTTTTAATAATGGATGAAAATATTTTTTTCCCTTGCAAATGGTTAACTTTAAAAAAAAATGAAGCATACATTGTACCATTTGCAGAAGGGCAGAATTAGTGTCTTCTCTCCCCAGCCTTCTCATCTTTAAACTGGTACAATAAGACTCCTTAGTCATTTTGGTGTGTGTAAGTGTGTGTATGGGTGTCAACATCTGATAAAGGATCTTTGCTGCAGCTACTTCTAAATTGATTCTACTGTACTATTCCAAAATTCCTTCTCTTCTACACTGGAGAGAAGTTCTTGTGGTGCTTTACACTAATCCTAGAATTTGGAGTGCTAGAAGATAAGGCTGTTCCTCTTGTACATCCATTCTCAAATTTTATCATTTGTTATATATGTGAATTTTATGTAGTCTGAATATTTTTTCCCTAAACTATGGGATTCCATACATATCTGAGTACACCACATTACTGATTTTTCTTTGCCACCTAGTAATTCCAAGTGAAATTGATAACTGAGCTCAAGAGAGATATCAGATGCCCCAAGACTGAGTTACACACAGTAAGGACCTGTTCACAAGGAAGTCTCATGGGTCTCTCCTTCTCTCAGGAGACAATAAAAACAGTGCTGTTACCTAATTTAAAAAAAATTATCCTGTTGCTTGGATTGTTACTTGTAGGATCACAAGAGGAATTACAGTCACCTCATAGGAAGTGCTGGTAGGGTAATAACAATTTGGGTAAGAAACAGGGTAGAAGAATAGGGGAGAAAAAAGGAAGCTCTTTGAGCATCTGATCTTTTCTGTTATTACAGAATTACAAGTCATACTAACTTTTTTTTTTTTAAGGCTTAGACAATGGTAATATCAATGCAGTAGTCCTAGCAGCCTGCCTCATGTCTTTTTCAACAAATCAACTTTTAGTGTTGTCTCTGTAAAGTAACTGCTGTCTGGTTGGTGAGCTCTTAATTAATGGATCTTGGAGTGAATCAAGAAAGAGACATTCTGAGAATGAGTTATACTAGAGGAAAGAAGGGAAAAAACTAACAAAGTTACCAGCTTTTTCTTGATAGGACTTACTTTTTTTTGCATAGCTGCTTATCACTTGTCCATTTCTTCGATTTCTTAAAGAAATGCAGAATCATTTTCTATTCAATCCATTAAAAGGGATACAGTTTTATATTGATTTTGGTTTGTGTACAGCTTCTCTATTTTCAGCTTGGTGTTTATACATTAGGTCAGAAATACTATAATTAATTTTATACTCAGTTATAAGAGAGAGTAATTTCAGTCCAGTGAGTCTAAGCACAGAGTGAGAACTTAAGATGCCTTCTTCTCCAACTTCTGTTTTCCACTGCATATATTTTAAGTTCCTCTTCAGGTTTCCATGGAAATAGAAGTGTGCTTATATTCTTGGCATTAAAATATTCATAAAAGAGATAACGAGATGGTTTATATGACAGATGCTGTATTGCTGAAGCAGGTAGTCAAAAACTAAGCTCCTGGTATGTAAATGATCATATGCGTAAGTAAATGTGTTCTGGGGAGAATAGGCCTAGAATGTATTCTTCACAGGGAGAGCAGGAGAAATAGGCAATGTATATCTGAGCTGCAAAGAAAGCAGGAATTCCTCTCTGGAAAGCAAGACTTCCCAGAACAAGGCAAAATAAAAATGCTGCTAAGATTTTACCATTAGAAGCTGAAATCTTTCTCGAGGGAACAGAAGATTATTTAAACTTGCTACAGAAGTACATGTACTAATGATCACATATTTTAACCAAAATGGCTTCTCTAATGAAAAATGGCAAGTTTCTTGAAATAGAAATTCTCAGGTTGCTGTCAACAGCAAATACATTTAAATCTTTAAACCTAAAGTAAAATTGTATTTTCTCCACAGAGAAAATAATTTTATAAACCTGATGTTTGAGCAGAGCCATGAAAATCACATTAACAGCATTTTAGATTTTCCAATTTAAAATGAGTAAGTAACAATTAATTGCATTTATTTAAAAGCAGACAATAGCAGACTTTGATTAAAAATGTACATCTAAGTCATCCTAGTAATTGTACTATGTATGCTAGAAGGGCATTGAACTGTATACTGAATGTAAGACCGATTCCTTTCTGAAATGTGAACACCTTAACGACTCGTCATAGATGCAGGCCACATTTACACATCAGGACCAAAGATAAACTGTGAGCCATGCCAGAAGGATGTCTTTACGATCTCAATGCAGAATCTCACACTCACCTTTCTTCATTACGGGTGTAGTGGGTTGGATGTGTCTGCCATTCATCCTGTATGCCCTTGCAGTGGTATTATGCAGGTAACATGAAAAGTCTGCCCTAAGCCTTTCCTGGGTGATTTCCAGCATTGTCTGGCACAAGGCCAGATAAGATTTATGGCAGAAGTCTGAGCTCATACAGCTGGACTAAAGAGATTTCAGTCTGCTTACTGGCAAGGGCTCTTAAATACAGTGTAGACTGTCATTATCATCACCTCTTGGCAGTCCTGCCTCTCTAGCACCTAGTGGAATCTGGAGAAATATTCTAAGACATCATCTATTCTCTTAGAAGTGGAAAAAAAATATACTGCAATTTTACAGCCTCAAGTCTTGCTGTAATGCTGCGTTGTGTGTGTAAATAATTGTTGAAATATGCAGGTATTGCAAATACAACTGTATGGCACTTACTAAAATTATCTGAGATTTATAACAATGTAGGTACAATAGGTAACATAGGTACAATAACCTATATCACCAAATGCACTTAAAAATCCTTGATGAATACAATATTAACAGTAAAGAAAGTTTAGTACATAAATCCATGCAATATCAATCATGTCAGCACACTTACTTCAGAATTCTCCGTGGTCAGAACTGTATTTTGAAATTCAAACTGCTTCTATTTCTAGTATGTTTATATATATATATATATACACACACACACAAATAAAAATGTATTTTGTTATGTATTGAAATGGAACTTCAGCAATAACTAGTTTGACAGTGGGTAGAAGAAATGGAAGAGAGCAACTTAGATAAAAATTAAAGGAAGCCATTTTCTTTGGCTGTAATATTCAGGGAACAGTATATTAAATGTCATTTAGACATAAAACAGCATAAATTTTTGAAGGTGGTAATACAACTAAGTAGAAGGTGATAATTATTATATTTGTAGTGGTGCTAAGGACAGTCTAGATTACTTTTTAAAAACTTCTTTTTTCAGTTGTGTGTTTCAGGGAGATTTTTTTTTCAATAATATATTTATCCAGTTTAATTGAGGTGTAATATGAGGATAGAAATTAACTTTTTCTTATTTCTGCATTAATTATGAGGGTCTGATAAAATTTACATATAAATTTGATTTGCTTTACAGAATGTTGAAAGAACAAATATAAAGTCAAAACTGTTTCTTTTCTAACATTCTTTTTTTGTCCTCTACTATATACTTACTTCTGACCTTCTTAATTTCTTAGCATTAGTTAATAGTGTTCTACAGTAGCACCGATACAACCCTAATGTGGCTCAGGAAGCACCTGAGCAACCACAAGACTTACTCTGTATCTGAGTTCATTCACCACTTTCCAAAGAGGCAATGAACAAGAAATGTGTATATAGGTGAATATATACACATATATGCATTTATGTATCTATTTACTCACTTTATGACTAGTTTCCATACTATTGAGAAGGAAATTACATTGAATCCCAACTCTGTCACCATACCTTCCTTTTTAATGTTGTCTCATGACAATTTGAAACAGAAACTACAATTTACATCACTACCTTTTACCATGTACACTCTTTAAAAATTCTTCTTGTTCAGAAAGTAAAGGAAGTGCCTTGGGCACATGCCATAATTTATCGAGGTATCATGGTAGACTCCACAGTAAAGATTTATAACGTGCCTATTTTATGCTACTCAGCTTTAAAAGCTTCTAGAAAATCACTGACACTCCTTGTGATCCTTTAGTCCAGAGAAATGGTTACAGGAAAGCTTATAATCAATCTATCTCCAGAGATGGCAGTGGTACAAGAACATCGCTGCACATTTAATTACAGGGAGGAAGGAAAAAAAGTGCTCCTGATTTTTTTCATCTCGTATCTTAGGGAAGACCACTCATTTCACCAGAGAAGTGGACCTCATGGGATGAGCACTGATTTGCATCTAGATTTGAAATACGCTTTAGGATAGCAATTTTGCAATCTTTGTTTAGTTAGAACTAAGCTCCAGTGCCACCATTCAGGCTCTGAAGACTTAGATTTTTGTAGTGGTTTTTTTGTTTGGTTGGATTTTAAAGTAAGAAGAGTACTTCTCAAAAAAATGATTTCCTTGAGTGCTCTCTTCACTTACCCACATCAGTATTTTTTGTCCGTGCATTTTTCTATTTTGAATATTCGTGTTTGAAGAAGGAATTGAATTATTTGAGTATAGAATGGCTTTTGTATTCTCAGAATAAGGTGACATTTCTTTGACTCACTGTGGCCTTTTTGTTTTAAAGTTATTCTTGGGCAGAATAGCAGTGGTAACATTTTAGACAATCACTCCTTTTTACCCAGGACACCTCCACCTAACTTCTATTTAACTGTCACCTCAAGGAGAATTTATTAAAGGACTTCTTTACAACTATCATGCATCACTGTGTGGCTGAAATCTTGTCTTAGGCTGGCTCACTGGATATTTTGGGGAATTTAACGCCTGAATGGGAAAGACCCAGTTTAGACACCAAATCAGATGGATTAGCCAATTTAGCAGATAGTATCAAGACAAAATTATAACGTCTTTGTAGTAGTCTGCTAATATTATGTTGTCTGTTTGTTGGGTTTATTGTTGTGGGGTTTTTGTGGGGGTTTTAGTTGCTTTTGTTTTTTAATAGCTGCCCTATCTTTCGTATTAATAATGAGGAGAGGGGAGGGGCTGGTACATTATAGTTACTGAAGCATACAGCTTATTTTGTGACCATGTAGTTTGGAAACGTGAACACTCAGTAACCTGTAGTTTCTCTCCTTCTACTAGCAGACAGAAGGTATAATTACACTCAGGGTAGCAATAGCTTCTGTCTTGACTGTGGATTAAAACAGCAAGAGCTGTTTAACCAAGATCACAGAATGAAGGCAAAAATATAATTTAAGCCTCTAATATTTTTATAAAATGGAATTTTTCAACTTGACTGAGGAAAGACCAAATAATGATTTTCCTTTGTATACTACCTTTCATTTTGCTATAAAGACTTCCTACACCATTTTCTCTTTGAGAAATGGATAGAGATATGTTAACGCAATCTACATCTAAACATTCCCCAGTAACAAACATACCTCATGTATTTCCATGTCTCATTCATAAACCAGTATTTAAATTTGCTATTTAATTAAATTGTTAGGCATATTCTGTATTTTCCTCAATTGTTTAAAATTTTTATTCTCTGATATTGTATTTCATTTTGTATCTTTGGAGATTAAATCTATCACCATATCTTGTGGAAATACAGATACATGACATTCAATTTCTCAGTGCAGTTGTCTTTAACTACAATCAGAGCTGCTCCATATCAAGCACACATGGCTCTGATTCATCATCCTTGTTTTCATATGAAATGCATGATAATAATGATGATAATCTTGTATTGCAAGGGTACTGGAAAAATTCCGTGGATGTACATTTCATATGAGGCTAGCTGCTGACCAGTGACACGTTACAATGCCGTAGTATTAGGCTATAGCTGCCTTACAAGCTGCCCTTGCCAGTGAAACTGGAAAAGGAATTACCCTGCTCCTACCGTGCAGTGGAATGTCCTTCCCTTACGCCATCACATCTGTTTGTGAGGTCACGTTGTAAATGCAATCAGTAGAACTGATCCAGCAAAAACCAGCTCATTTTGGAGAATGGGAGTGAGTAGCACAGGAAAAAAGAAAGGAGGTTTGGAACTCTAAATTAGACTTTTTTCCATGGCTATGGTAACATCAGGCTACTTCTAAGTAATACATGAAACAGATCGATACATGGTAGAATTAACGTAGGATTAAAATCAGGTCTCTGCTCTGTTTGCACATTGCCGTTATAACTGTACTACTTCGTCAGCAAAGAGTACAGGGGGAAAAAAATATCTCACCTTTCCTCTTCCACCCACACAACCAACAACATTTCTTCACACTTTGGGAAATATTATCTGGGCAACAAACAGCCTGGTGCCTTGCACCAATAGAATGTATCTATTTAAAAACTAAAAGGTTATTTCCTGAGATCACCTAGCAGTGGTTGTGTATGTTAGCTGGCAGGGACATGCTTCTCCTCCCTTTCCCTCTACACCTCCTGCCTTCAACATCTCTCAAGTTTTTATAATGGGTCCTACTACAATCAGCCAGATTTTGTCTCCTCCTTTAGCATCCATACTTTTGATAATTCTGTTACAATACTTGGCAGCAGTTATGGAATAACTGTATATCTTAGTGCATAGGCAAAAGAAACAAAATGAGGACAAGATGAAAAAATGCAAAACTAAAAGTACTTATAGAATTATCTTTTCTAACTGAAAGAAATATTTCACAACTCCAAACTATTTAATTACATTTGAAAGTCTCACCTATATAAAGCTTCCAGTTCCTTTCACTTACTGCAAATAGAGCATCTGATACAAAATGCAATTAAAATTTCACCCCTTCAGAAAGACTCTCATACATTTGAACACTGCATACATTTAATGTTCCGAAATAGCCATAAAACCTTAACATTCTCTTCAATCATATAAAATCTAATTGCAAGCAGAAAATATACTGACTTATCTGTATTTTTATTCATGACTCTTACTCAGAGTAACTGGTTTGGTTATTTTATTCATTGCAGATATTTGAATCCTGAGCATTACTGAATTATTCTAATAGTATAAACAAGCATTTATATCCTAAAAGGTCAGTTTTTCTGATTAAAAATATAAGCTCCAGTTCTTTAAAGACCACTGCATGGGCAGACTCCACTATAGTACTTTGACCCTTGAGGAAAATGGAGCACAGTACATAATATAAAGACAATTTTTAAAAAATCTATTAAAAACAAACAGTAAATATATGTAACATTTTAGATCTTACTATTAGAATATTTACTATGTAGAGACTTAGTGTGTTTTTCATTCTCCAAGAACAAAAGTATTTTTAAAATATATGTATATAAAATAAACACTTCAATATGTCAATTTTGACATATTGTTACAGCATTGTAACTTTGAGCAAAGTCAAGAATGTTGTGTTGACTTGTCTGCATGAAGTTATTCTCAAAAAAACTTGCAAATCATAAGGCAGATGACCAGAGCATACCAATGAAGACCTGTCACAATGTTTACTAGTCTTTATCTATAAAATCAGCATGGGTTTTGGCATGTTTATAAGTAAATCCTTTTTTGAAAGACATTTAAAAAATGGTAATTTACCAGTCTCTTAAACCTATTATCTCAGCTCTGCTGGAACAAATACCCCAAGACATTTTAACAATACAAAAAGTATTTAAGTAAATATCTCTTTCAAGAAGATTTTGTTTATATATATAAAGCTATACATGTCTAGAACCGAGAAAAGCAAGACAGAACAAGGAAGAATAAGCCATTGACGGAAGATGACAGAACAATCCAGAAAGAGCAGTTGAGATGAGAGTTTTATAACACAGAAAAGGAACATTATAATACAGAGAAGTTTAAGAATTTTTGTGTACAGTCAGTACAGATAAGCTGTTTTGACAGTGTATTTCTGTGAAGTTTAATAATTAGTATTTAAAAAAAATAATACATGTATCCTTTCATACACAATTCTGTATTATAATGTTGCAATTCAGACCTCAGCTTTAGGAAGTGGGCTCTGTAATGGAAATTATGACATAAATACCAACACTGAATCAAGAGGATCACATCAATAAAAACATCAAGGATTTAGAGGAAGCATGTTTTATGTGTATAGGTTTGCTGAACAAAGAGAACAGCAGGACACGAAAGATTGGAGCTAAGGTACTTCAAGTAAATGTGTTAGGGGATTTAGACAGCGCCAGCTAGATCGTTCTTTCTGGAAAGTGCATTTGGAGGTGTCAGTTGGGTTACACAGCTGTTTGCAAAGGCTGACTTTAAAAAACAAACAAACAAACAAACAAAACCCAACTTTATCTTCTTTGTGTCACCAGAGATGCCACATGCCCTAATCATATCTGTGTGGGGAAGATGACACAGATATCACTTGAACTATTTATTTTAAGAACAGTGGAGGTATCTTACATCCAGGATTCATTACCTTGGAAAACTCTTCCATTTTCAGCTTGCACTTTTGGATAATCATGCAATTTCCCTGTTGTTCAGAGGAAGCTCATTTCATAACAGGGAAACAGTAGAATAAAAAAAACCAACAACAACAAAAAGCATTCATCAAGCTGTTACAAAATCACTTATCATTTCTTAATGAGCATGTCCTAGAATCCTTTGTGTAATCTTTTATTTCAGTAAAATCTTCAGATTAAGCTGAACCTGCAATTGACTGAAATGATACAGTTTGTAAAATCCATATTCAGAATAGTTTTCAACTAAATCTGACTAATCACATACAGTTACCTTCCAGTGAAGCCAGATGCTGTCAGTTTTGGAGCAAAAAGCCCAAAAGCATGGGACAGAACTCTTTCAGCAAAAATACAACTGCATAAATGTTCAACTCAGACTACGAATCTTCCTGCCTTTGGTGCAAAATTGAAAACTAATTGCTGTGACCTAACTTTTAAGATAATAAATAATTTTTAAAAATGGGAGAAAAGTGAAGGAAAAAAACCAGATTCTTTTAAAGGTTCTGTGCACAGACAAAGAGTTCAGCTATCAGGCAATAAACAGTGGAAAAATGCTAGCAGTCTACCATATGTGTGACCTACAAGTTCAACACATAACTTTGGTGAGCCAAGACTTTATCTTATATCCCATCTTCTCTTTACTGGATAGCTTCACCTTCCCTGACATTGCATTGCTGTGTAACTGATGCACTTTTGGCAAGAACTGTTATTGATCTATGTCAATTTAAAAATGTGGCATAATGGTGATACTACAGATTAGGGATTATTGACAAAATGATCATTGACATCAATTTTTTTCTTCATTTGTTAGCTGCATGATGCCTCATTTCTCCTGAAAGGTCTTTATCTTTGAGACATTCTTAAAATACCTTTTGGCACACTAATGACTTTCATTTCTTTATGGTAATGATTTCATAAAAAAACATGACAGTGTTTCTGTTCACTTAGTCACTTGCTGAACAAGTGACACTGAACTGAAAATTGTAAAATGCATGTGAAATATATCTTCAACCACTATGCTGGATAAATGAATGATTACTAGTAAATGAAAGTTAGAGAAAAAAAAACCCAAAACATCACATGATACTGGATTTTTACCACTAGCTACATTAAAACATTCTCAAAGGGTTTTCTTAAGGATAGGGTGAATTTTCCAGCAAAAATATTGTGTAGAAGTCTCTAATGAGGCTTTTACAGTAAATTATTATTATTCTTTCCTAATCTGTTTTAGAAAAATAAATTAATTCCTTTTTGCTGTGATCATTATTTGATCTGGAAATCAATCTATGGAATCTAGAGTCGGAAAATCTCCCAAAGCATTATTTTCTTACATTATTTTACATTATTTCTTCTTAATAGATAGGCAGCAGAACAGATTAGCAGTTCACACCATTCCAACTGAAGGTATCATCCTATTTCACTTGATCAGTGAACAAGCAAGCTGATATGCTATATTAGGCCTGTTGTAGATTTCTTCACAGGCTAATGCTTTGTTAAGTGCACTTTAGAAGCATTAAATTATTTGAAAGGAGCTCAGTTACTATTAAGCGGTGTCTGTCGTCCAAAAGAAAAGCAAGAAATACAGTAAAAATAGCAATCAAAATTCACCAGATACTTAGAAATTCCAGTTTGATATAAAAATCAAACCTCTTCAGATTTTGTGGTTGGTTGTATTGGGTTTTGTTTGTTTGTTTTGACATTTAAGTTTGCATACAATAAAATAACAACCACCACCCTCTCCCCAGTTTCTTTAAATCAAAAGTTAAAGTGGTTCATGTCAGGCATGCCTTATTAGGAGATGATGTTTTAGAAGATATTTGTGGTATATCTGATATAATTTTTGTAACTGGAAGACTGCAATATTAATTACAGATTTATATAAGCTTTGCCTAATGAACTGTACAGAAATTGGCTGTAGAAGTTTGTTGTGTACAAGAAAACTATTCATAAAGCCAGTAAACTATAGTCCATAATGAAACTGTGCAATGGAAAGGATTTTGAGAATAATATAGGAAGAGAAAAAGAGGGGACTGATGAAATAATATGCAGGTCACCAAAAGTAAAGACTTCTCCGCATTGAAATGATACATTGTAAGACTGAACTGATAGGCTTGTTTCAATTCACTTCTCTGAGAAGCTGTTTTCTCTGCTTTCAAAGTGAAGCAATCTCGCATTTAGGTTATCTGTTCTCTTTGTAAATATGTTTATAGTTGATGGCTCCAGTTTTTCCTCTTGAATAATGTGACAGTTCAATTTCTCCTTCAATATATCTTACACCCTGCTTCAGTTTAAGCCACTGTCCTACTAGTCTTCATGCTCTTATATTGTACAAGAACATATATATTGTAATTCTGCCTATACATTGAGCAGTGCAATAAAATGCATGTAAAACTGGTTCCTAAATAGGAAAGTCAGCTTTATGAATCGGAAAGCAAAGACTCCAACAAGACATGATCCAGGATCTGTCTACCAATGAGGGAAACAGTTGAGAATGTGCAGGATTAATAAGGAAAATTAGTACTAATAAAAATTAGCAATTTCCTCACAGCAAATAATGAATGCAAAGAGTACAGAAGTACAGAAGTATTAATCAGGAAAGGAAAGTACAAAGAATTAAAATCTGGAGCCTGGCTCTTCTCATATTAGAATTATTGGTAATAATATTCTCATTCATTTTGTTCTTTGAAAAATATTGTTATTAAAATGAAATCAGAATCTACAGTACAATCTGCTGGAATTCTATAGAATTTCCCAGTACTTATTCCCCAGAAAAACAAAGACTTCAATTATTAAGCCACACAGACGATGACATAAATATAATGATTTTCACCATCTAATTGTATATTTTGCAAGACTGTTTATTACACAATTCTTTGTTAATACTTTTTCTAATCTACTTTTAAGAAAAATTACAGCTAATTATTCTAGCATCTTCTTTGGGAGTTTATGCAGTTCAGGATTTCTGACAGTTTCTCTTATACTTCTATCAAGCACAAGCTTTTCATTCCTTATCTTTGAACCATTGTTCTCACATCTTCTAAAACAGTGAATAATTCACTGAGATAAACATTATAACATAAAAGAAAGCATCAAAAAGTAGCTGCTAATAAATACTGGAATGAGGGAGAAGGCAAGAATAGGAATAAGAATTAAATTTAACTGTGTCCTACCACGTATCCCTGAACTGTTTCATCCCTGAAAAAATATAGAAGTTGACTGAAAATCTAATTTCTGTCAAAACCCCCCATGATTCTAGTATTTAAAGTGATTGCATTTAGAGAAGAAATTACTCATATCCTATTGCCCTTTGTGCCAACTTTTACAGAAGAAAATAAAAAGCAGTGGGTAATGTTAATACTTCCCATCTGGTAATAATGCCCCGAGTACCTCACAAAACCCAGCATTCAGCCAAATGCAGATCTGGAGGTTTGTGATGTCTTCCCTGTAACTACAATAGTGTAACTTTCCTACTTTTCTTTCCCAAATACACAGATAACAAATCTCACTGTAAAGTTTCATTCTACAGGATGACTTTAGCTGCTCCAGCACCTGATATATCAAAATGGGGAAGTCTGACTCAACTACCTTTTGATTTTCCTCTGCTTCTGTATGTGGAATCCTACTGTTTGCCTTACACAGATCTGGAACTCACTGAACTTCTCTGTGAGTGATATACGCAGGATTCCAGCAGAAAATCAGTCACACTGAAATATTGGATATTTTTTTGATAGGTTTGTGAGTTACATCTGTTCAGCAAAGGGCCCTAAGAAGAGTAGAGCTGGCACAAGTAATGAGGTAGAAGCATGCAGCAGAGGTAGCAGTAGTTTACTGCAGAGTTGAACAAGCAGGATGCAGAGAATGAGACCTCCCTTTCTTCCTAAGTGGTGAGCTTATAGATAATCTCAGGAGATTTATATAATTTAATAAATGCATTCAATATGCATTTTACCAAATGTATGCAATTCTGCTTTCCATAATCCATGCTGTTTCAAAGAAAGAAAAAAAAAAAACAACACACACACAATCACTTTATCAGGATGGGAGATCTTAAAATGGAAGGATAGGAATGCATTATTTAATTTATATAATAACAAGGCTATAATTTAGACTTTTATCCCTATATAAATAAATATTAAACTGAAAGTATCATGATCATTACATCCCTTGGTCTAAATTCCATTTATCACCACTATGGTTATTTCCATCTATGGGGTTTTCCCTGTCCTAGGGCCAGTCACTTGTAGCCAAAGATGGCTGTTTGACTAAACTCTGTCTCCAGAAAAGCTGCTCAGCCTCCTTCCTAAAAAAAAAAAAAAAAAGCACTATTTCAAGTTGGTATTTATCTGACCCAGCTTCTAGCTATTTGATTTTATTTTGCCTTTCTCCATTAGATTATGTATTTCTTTAAATATTGAGCATTTCTTGCTCCTTCAGGTACTTATATACTAAGAAGATACTTAACAATCTTTTTAGCTAAACAAAACAAATTAACCTTTTGAAACCTTTTTAAATGCTGTACATCTCAGTAGGGATTTCTGGATAGCAGTGGCAGCCAGATGCTCTGCAGAACACTGTCTCCAGGACATTTTAGGCACAGCCACACTGCATTTAGTTTTGGCAGCCTTTGATTTTTCTTAACATATCCTTAACCACCTTTATTAACCTCTCACATTTCCAATTCATTTTGATTGTTTCCCTTTTTTCCATGTGTGGGTTGTTTGGGTTTTATTTATTTATTTCTAATTACTGCTTTCATTTGACTTATGAAGAACGGCAAAAGCACAACGCAAGCTGCTATTAGAACCACCCCTTTCTGCATCACTGCCAGCAGAATTCATACTATTGGACTACACCTAATACTAACAGGCATTGTAAGAATAAGTATACTCTGACATGTCCAGTGACATCCCTAGCCAGTATTATCAGGGCACTACTACATAAATATTTACACCAGTGGAATTCCAACTGATTTTTGGCAAATATTAATGGAAAGAAACTCCCACTGCTATGTCACAGTTGCAGTGAGAAGGCTCACATTGCTAGAAACACTTCTAGCTTTGGCAGGACACAGCTGAAGCGAAGCTCATTGTCAACTGATATGACACTCTACCATGCCATGTTGCCAGGGCAACAGCAGAAGAGAACATAAGGTTGTTAAACTGGAGGGGTTCTGGAAAAAAAAAAAAAAAAGAAAAAAAAGAAAAAAAAGCAAAGCTCAAAAAGCTCCAAGGTCAGACTATTCTCCTCATAACCTTTCTCCCTAGAACTGATGGACAGAAGGATTCTTGCTTCTAAAGATGCTACTTCTGTTACGTGTATTTTATGCTAAATTGTGTTAAACTATTATCGATACTTTATTTTACTGATGATAAATGGTTGGGGGTTACTTCCTATTTGTAAAGTAAAATAGGACCAATCAGTAAATAATGAGGGAAAGTACATGGAGACCATAGAGACTGACTGGACTGTGTATTTTGAAAGCAAGTTGTTTCAATTGATTTAATAATGGAAAGAAGGGACAGTATCAAGATTAAATATCTACAAAAAAAAAAAGTGACAGGAGTTAGAGAACTGAATTAATTGGAGTAGAGGAGTTATTCAATGTCTGCTAATTTTGAAGTATAATCAAGGGACACTGTCATTGGTTGTCAAAATTTAACTAGGTCTATTAATAGCTTTAAAATAAAATGCATTTTGATACTCAAAAATCTATCCCAAGAAGCAGGCTTAAATATTCATTCTTGACAGCACACAATTTAAAAAAAAGTCCCCATCAATTATTTGTTATTTTTATTGAAATTATTCTGTGGTTTTGGTGATGCTTGCTCTACTTCAAACATATTTTCTTCAAAGTAGGAGAACAAGAAACTTGATAGCATTCTGAAAGCAAACATGCTTTGCATTTTATACTGTTTTCTGATTTTTCCTTAGTCCTTTCTTAACGTTGCTTGCTTTTTTGACTGCTATTGAACGTCAAGTTGATATTTTCATAGACTAAGCTGTTACAACTCCAAAGCCTTGTCACACTGCCAGAAAAATGGCAGTTACCTAAGTGTTCTCAGTATTAGATGCCATTATTTTTAGTTAAAAAAACTGATGGAATGGCAACACTGTAATGCAAGCATAAAATTATTTTTACTTTCATGTGATTTCTCTTCCTAGTACCTGACTTTGGCTCAGAAGAACCTACTCTTGAAAAGCCTATGTAGAAATACCCCATACATCAAGCAAAAAAAAGTGATGATGCTATAAGCAATGTAAGGAATTTGGAGTTTACACAAACAAAAGCACTAACACCACAAACAAAAGCACTAACACGAGTCATTGTATTATTCTGGCTTAACTGCAGTACTGCCTGCAATGCAAATGAGTATACAGGTGGCTTATGTGCATGTCACCAATGGCAAGGTGACAGCAGGTCTTGGTAAACACACCTAAACGTTTGTGCTGCAATATTCTGAGCTACTTGGCTTGCAGTACTCCTTGCTCTTATTTACATTTCACTGTGAAACTGTTGCTCTTCTTACTGGGCATTGTTATATTAAAGCCTAACTTACGCCTTTGAATTCATGACCAGAAAGAACAGCCTTTTTTAATTTCACATAGCCCAAAGCTTAAGCAGTTTCTTAAATTTGAGGTATGAGCTCATAACATGATCTCATTGTGTTTTGATGGCTTATTTGCTTGAGCAGGTTGTTCTTATTTTGTGGCATCATCTGAATATACAATAATGTGGTGACATTGTAATCTTTGATAAACCACCTGTCATCTCTCTCGAAGGGTCAAAACTTTATAGTGTATGTTATAATGATGAGGTGATAGGAGGACTTGAAATTAGGAAAGAAACCAATTTAGTTAACATTAGCCCCAGTCTCAAACAGGGGTCAGTAACGCATTCCAAATGTTGTCTGTTTTCCAGTTTTACAGATAACTTTGTTTTTACCTTAACTCTGGTTTGTGTAAATATAGTCTCACAGTTCCTAACAATGCAGTAGTACATCATTTCTATAGATATGATAATAACTTAAGATGGGGACACTAGAACACTCTGCCAATGCCCAGGATCCCCAGAACATTTCTCTGGGTGACCGAGGAGTAGGTTTAGAATCATAGAATTGTTTTGGTTGGAAAAAGACCTTTAACAAGACCTTTAACAGTGCCATAGTGCTATAGCATTTCAGGAGTAAAAGTTAAGATCAACCTTTAGTTTTCTTGCTCTCTAAACAATAAAGTAGCAACTCCACCAAATAACAGCAACCAGAAAAACTCGGCCTCCCTTTCAGCATACAGAGTCTTTCTACATTCACAGGTAGAAGAGCTATGTCCGATGTCACTGTTGTTCTAGGCTAGGGAGCCTTTTAAATTCACACATTAGGAATGAGGCTTGTGAATAAATTCCCATTAGTTATGTTTTTTATGTTATCAAACAAAGCCAGCTGTCTTATGAGTCAGTCAAGATTTTGGATACACTGAAAAATATGTATTGGGAATACATACTGAAGAAGTGTTCTAACATCCTGGAGGGTTTTTGGATTGCCATCCCAACACTATAGAAAGCTCATGTATATGCCAAATTACATTTTTATTACTAGGTGGGGGAAAAATTATATAATATTTACCTAAATATGGACTTGTAATAATGGCACAAAGTTCTGAAAAATCCACCACCACCCAAACTCACTTTAAAGCTGCATTAACAGTAAGGATTCTCTTTCTTTGTTCTAGTATCTCTGCTAATTTTAAGGCTAATTGGACTCTACTACTCTTTCCAGGGTTGGCGTGCCACAGAGAGTTCTTAGAGCTCTTGTCTATGATGTTGTTCAGCACAGTTACTGAAATAACCTGAAGTAGCTGCTTTTCCGGACCAAGACAGAAATTTTCTTCCTTTTATTTTGTATTGGCATCTTCCTATTTCCTGTGATTATTAAGTAGACAACGTACAGTATTATGAGAGATATCAACATTTCTCTACCCACATGATGGATTCTAGAAGTGTTCAGAACATAACCTTCATTAGTCTGTTCCTGGCACTGGGCTTCAGAGGGATCTTGGCTCATTAACAATACAGTCAAGTGAATTTCCAAACTACATATGTGTCATTAACATTTGTCATAGGATGTCTTTTAAGAATTAGGTTTAGTTTATTGTGAAATTCACATAAGAAACCTACATATTTTTATAAAACAGAAGTAAAGACTGATTGGAAACCGCAATTGCCTGAACTATGCTGCTGTACTTCACATGCATTAAGATTCAGAGAATCTAAATAATTTCCTCAAATTTTCACTTTAGTTCAGGAAGTATAACCTTAAGTTTTTCTCAGCAGAAATGTTTCTGAGCATTCATGCTTGAAATATGTCCACATATTTTTGCACAGCAAGAAATCTCAGAAAATACCCATATTTTTACTTAGTAAAGTATTTATATCTAAGACTGATTATAAACCATTTCTTGAAAGTTACCTGAAGATCACTTGAACTAATACTATTTCAAAAAGGCAATTTGGACAATAAAATGCCCTCTTAATGCATGTTGTGGTCATTGTTTTCTCTAAGCACAGATTTTTTTTTTTCTTTGCATATTTCTATTGGTCTGGATGATCTTTCAAGGTCTCTTCCAATCCCTAACATTCTGTATGATGTTAATAACTGTGAAAAAGCTAATGCACCCCAAAAATTAATCACGTTGTTCAGTAATCGTCTCATTTAGGTCCAGTGTTCTTTAAAAGTCATTTTCAACTTTGTATTGAATGATGTATGATGGAGAGTTGTTCCTCTGAAGTTTAAACTTATCCAAGAAGTGTATTTTCTAAAAGGCTAGGCCATGCTTGTCATGTATGCCTCCCAGCCCTAAAAATTTGTGGCGTTCCTTACTGTTCAAGAGGTTTTACAAGGACAAAAGAAGAATTTGCTTTTAAGCAAGTGATTTTCAATAAACTCATCTTGAGAGTTTCACATCAAGATAGCAGTTTGTTGTAGAGAACCTTGTATTGCTCTGGTGTATTCCCCCTCTAGCTCCTATATTTGCCTTGCTATAAGCAGTGCTCTAATTTCACTTCTGTCTTTTCTATGATAATATATTTGGGAAGAGGATCATGACTTTCCAACCCAGTTGAGAAAGGCTGAGAAATTCAGTTCCTTTCCTTCGTGAATTAATTCTTTATCAAATAGATGCTATCCAGTTTATACCATCAACATCTCTGCTCGTGCAACCGGTACAGATTGGAGGTGCTTTCTGGACACACTGACAGGTTAACTGGACTTATGTCAGTGGCTTTACTAGTGACTCATTACAATTCTCCAAGTGCTTTACAGGTGGTTTGTGTCCATACATACTACTCTAGCAGCTGGTTTAACCCTGTAATTAGAAAGTAAGTTTTACCTACACACTACTGGAATTAGGTTTGGGTTTTCTTTTTTTCACTGGGGGATGGTAGTGTTACTTAATAACCGAGTCTTCTATTTCTCTTTATTTATTTGTCAGTACCCATATCTCTCCACCTAAAGGCTATTCTGAGCCTGAAGCTTATAGGATTATTTAGGTGTATTGTGTCACTCATGATGTCACAGTATTTTATTTACCTCTCTACTGTCTTGCTCTGAATTAATTTAAAAATCACAGTGAAACACCTTTCCTAGTCCAGGAGTTTTGAATACAGCCAGTCACAGAGACCAAAAAAAATGATAGTTTTATCATGTTTCAGGCATTTGTCATAGGGGGATTTGAGCTATCTCCTGCAGCTACTTAGTTACGCAGGGAAATTCAGTCATCTAATTCAGACGCAAATCTGATGATCAACATTAGATACCAAAGTAGATGAATACTACCCAGTAGGTCCATTACAGGAATGCTGCAGTAATACAGCATTACTTTCATGCCTTATTTTTCCAAAACAGGTAAAAGTCTTGCTGCTGTTGTCTCTCTAAATTTCTTTGAATTAAGCCTACTGCTCTCCAGTGAAAAAAAAAAAAAAACAACTCATTTATCTTCAAACTTACATACTGTTTTGTCTTAGGAATTAGTCTACTGACATTAAATAGATAAGCCTCACAGCAAAACTTCCCAGGCTTTTCCAAATTGATAACGGCATCTTCATCCAATCAAACTATGTCATTAGAACGAGTATAATTTTTATATTCCACAGTGTAATGCATTATCTTATTTGTGAATATTTTTTTTTTTTTTTTTTGCAATTAAGGGAAGTAATTTAGTAAACATAGAGCCAGAATAATTCCCTGACAGAAACAGGGTTTCTGTTCAAAATTCATACTAATTAGCAGATGACAGAGGGCTTTCCAGGTAATTTCTTATTACATAATTGAGAGGTTCCATTATGACCCCAATTATGTGTTTTGCATGAGGCCCACTGCAGTCTGAACTGTTTGCTGCAGTATTGTCTTTTTCATCTGCATCTTCCTTTTAACAAGATGCTACACTAAAAAAATAGCCTCAAAAAAGCCTAAAATTTCATTTTTCCATTCACTTGCAATGACCATGACAAAGATAATAAAAGTTATCTATATCTTAAGTTACATGGAACTAGTTTTCCTTTAACATTCATGTTTATAAAATTATTGAACTCATGTAATTTTTCGAAAAAACAGACACGTTCAACCTTTGCTTGGTATCTCCTGCACCATGTGAATCTGTTGCAACTGCTGAACTCAGGAATTCCCAATCACACATTCATGCTTAAATAACTTAATTCTTTACTTCACTATTGTACCTTTGAAGAATCTTTCTAATGGTCTAGAGCCCTGTTGCAGCTATACACTGTAGAACAAAATTGAAGACTATCCATCAGAATGTATAGCAGGTATGAAACACAAAACTGAGTGTGTTCAGATAGATGGGGAGACCTGCAAAGAAACTGGAAGACTCCTTTTCAGAATGAGAGGCAGGAGTACTAACATGAAAGAGCAGAGATCATTTAACATTCTCTAGCACACGTTAATTTAAGGAGAAATTTAGATAAAGATGAGACACTTGGATATTAACAGGCAACTCCTCCTAGATGCAGGATGCGACATGTAAGAAGGGGAAAAAAAATATATTACTTGATAATTTAACATTATCAAAGGCCAGACATGACACCTTAATATGTAATAAAAGATAGAATGGGTCAATCAGCTATGCTAAAGACCATGAAAACCAAGACAAGTAATTTATTATATAATGGAAACCAGCATGGGCATATGAAAAACTAAGACAACCTTCTCCGAGTGCTGGTCAGGAATAAGAATTTTATAATAAAACAATAGCATTCCAAGGGTATTGTACAATCCAATTTTGCAACTGTGTCAAAAGAAGAGGCAGCTGTTACCTAGTTGAGTCATACTAACTATGTGCATGGAAAGATAAAGCTATATTTATTACATGTCAGGCAGAAAAAAAATGTGTAAGACATTGTGGAAATGAAAACAGACACAGACCAAATTTGCAGATAACCCTAGATAAGCAGGAAAAATACCATTCCAGAGAATGACAGAGGAAAACACACAAGGTAGAAGAAAAGTGAAGAATTATAGTTTTCGGTCTTGCTCTTTAGGAAGTAGCTAAATACCACATATTTTGAACAGACAAGTCAAATTGTTGTTTTGGCCAGATCTACAAACTTAACTCAGGCAATTTTGTCTCTACACAGTAAAGTTATGGATGTATGTTTGGATAAAGCATAACAGCCAAAGAAATATGGGCCAAAGGTAACCTGTTCTTTATGATGATACAGTCAGGTTCCCCCTGAAATGCTATTAGTGTTTTTGCCACTTAAGCAGGAGTTTCAGGAAGATGCCTGTTCTCACATATTTCATCTGTGTTCTGATTTCTTGACAGATCACAGAAATATGCCTGGAGTATTTAATTTTATAGATGAGCAAATACTTGGGCAGTAGTTTCATACATGTGGAAGCTGAGGGATAATAGAAGTCTAAATTTGAATGCTGACTACCCTCTATAAGCTGTAGTACCAAGGAACATCAGATCGCAGAAAAGGCATAAAAAGAGATCATAGGAGATTGTTAAAACACTATGTAAAAGTGGGCTTCAATGTCACTGTGAAGTAACCCTGATGCTTACTTCATTTGATTCTAGGTAAAGGAATCAAAATCAATGTCCCTAAGGATTTTACAGAATATATGGATTTATTTCTCCTTAAGGCTACTTCTTTTTGATTTTTAAATCTGAAAAACAAGGCTGTGAAAGTCTAAAGAATTGCAAGAAACCAACTATCTCTTTGCCAGGGTCTAGATATAAATAAGATAACACTTTTCCTAATGTCTCTGAAAATGAAGAGAAAGAATTAGGGGCTATGCTTCTCTCATGTCAAGAGGAGGTTACTAAACAAAAATCAGATGTAGAATTCTGTTACAATCAGAAGGCACTAATGCCAAGACAAGAACCTCCACATAACAAAGCATAAGTCTACATGCAGGACAGTGAATGGTGAATCAGGTAGTGTAGTACAGAGAAGAAGATGGAAGTGCAGTAAATATGCTATAAAACCACTACAGAAGGTAAGAGTAGGGAAATATGATACATGTGATAAGCTATACCAACAAAAAAGGGGCAATTCAAACAGTGCCAACAAGGATTTCTGGAAATATCATATCTTTGCAAAAATAATTTAAGAGAGAATTCCATACGTGTAGAATAGCCTTAGACACATGGAAAGGATGGAGGCATGACAAAGATCTAGACAGACACAACAAAGCTACTAAAAACTAGACAACATTTTTTTTTTCCCTTAAAATAAATTTCTCTGGTCTGATATTTCTCATGACCCAGTATAACTGCTTCTCAAACTCATCACATAGCTGCCTTCCAGTGAGAAAAATATTTGTAAAAGACTTGGTACTCATAACACATATTTCATTTGCGGTAAGATTCAAGTATTTCTGAAAAGTTTTACTGAAATTCAGTTTAGGTGAATATTCTTGACCATACATTTTTTCCCCTTGAAGAATCATAGAAAGTGCCTGCAAACGGGATTCGACCATATAAGGTAAACTTGTAAAACAAAGGAAATATATTTTGAAATTATGTTGTAGTCTCGGTTCACACCTAAGTATAATTGCTTCTCAAACTTACCGCTTAACCCCCTTCTAATAAGAAAAAGTCTTTGTAAAGAAACTGTATCAGCAACCAAAAATACTGACAAAGGAATTAAAAGTACAGATGAGTTAAAATAATTTCACATCACTGTACTGATAATGGTAAGAGATTCTATAAAGCAATACTTAAAGAACCTCTTTCCTACATGCATAGGATGTGAGGGGAATAGTTTCACCTATTTTCTTTGGTGATGATCTTGTCTTATACTGGTTTAGAGAGAAGTTGGTTGCAGAATTCAAAACTTGAACGGACAAGACTTTACTGAGAGGTATGACAGTATAAACAAACAAAAAGCTAAGAGTGAGATTTCTGGGAAGTATTGCTCTACAGGTTTCATCTGATATTTGTTTATTTTTGGGTTTGGTTTGTGCATTTTTCATGTGGTTTGGAAAGAAATATTAGCAGCATCTTCCAACTCGACTTCAGTGATGACTGTCAGTTTCCAATACAAACTCCAGAAAATGTCAGAAATATCACCTATAGAATTCCTTTCTTTAACCACTTCTGTTTCATGGAGTTCTCTCATCTCAAGTACTATAAATTCCTATCACCAGAACTGTGGAATCCTCTAGGTCACTCGACAATATTTTAATCTGTACTGTGGTTCTATGATAAGTGATATTATATAAACAGCAGAGTAGATAGAAGGTACTGAAGTTGTTTCAGATACTGATATAGTTCACCTTGCCTCAGGGGTCTGGGCAATGGCATGTGTTACATAAAATATGCATAGTTTGGGGGAAGCGTTCACATATAGCCATTAAAGCCATTACAGTTATTCCAGTCGTTATCAAAACCATGACCATGTATTTGACATCTTTAAAGAGCACAGAAGCTCTCAATACACAATTTTAAATGAAAAGGTCAGGTATGCAACTATGTTAATGTTACACAAGTCCACTACAAAACAAACAATGAAGAAGGTCACAGGTGGGCCCCTCTCCAGGACAGGGGAGTGGCACTTTTCAGGGTAGAGAAAATTCACAACAGAGAGATCTGTGCTACGATAGATGTCTTATGTAGAGCTTCAGTACTCCCTTGCACTGAGTCTGCGGAGGATATTCCCCTTTCTCCTGACCTGTTCCTCCACTTCATCATTTTATAGAAGCCTATATGAGTTGATAGTAAATTGTGAGATTTTTCAGAGGTTCATTAAAATTATTATTTTAGGGCAAAAAGGGAAAAGGAAATAGCTGCATATAAAGCTGTGTCAGACCCATGCAAGGACAGGAGGATGTCACACAGATTATATAGCTCTTACACATATATGTGCAGTAAAATACATTCATCCTAAGAGACTCTGTAAAGAAACGAACATGGGTGTGCACACTACACATAAATGGAGCAGGGGGGAGGGTGACTGATAAGGAACAACAATTAAGGCTGATTAGTAATCCTCTTCCATAGAGGACTGCCAAAACCTGATCGTTAGACCTGGCTGAAAGATCCTCTTCTGTAAACTTACTGAGATCCAATTAGATTTGAAACATTAAAATAAAAATTTCTTGGAACAGTTTCCTCCCCATCAACACTTACGTAATGCATCTGCTGTAAAACAAGAATTCTGGTGTTCTGGACTACTCCAGGGATTTATATTGGTCAACAAGCTTTCTAAATGTAAAACTGAAGATGTATTATGGAGTACAAGAGAAGTAGAAGCATTTTAAAGTTAACTTTCTGATTTTACAGTATAGATTTTAATTCTTTATGAAAGGCAGCTGTTTTCAAACATAAATACAGAATGTTTAGGAACCACTAGATGATAGAATCGTTATGTGTTCCTACCCACAAACTCCCATCTCTTCAGCATCACATTGTACAAGTCTGTCAAAAAATAAGTTCAAATAAAACCCTATAAAGGTTAACCCTTTGCGATAGCAAACACAGAGTTGCATATGTGTAAGCGTTCATATACTTTTCCATTTTCCATAGTTGCTGTATTTGCATACTGTGAAAGCCAGAAGCCAATAGCTTTAAAGGGAATTAAACAGGAATAGGTATTCCTTGAACAAAGCAAATCAGCCATATAAGCAAAAACACTCAAAGAAAATTATAAATTTAAATATTCCATACTAATTAAAAACTACATTGGATTTATTATTTTTTAAAATTAATTTCATCTCAAATTCTGATTGAAAATCCTGGAAAAAAATAGGGAGAAAAATGTTACTTATTACTATTTTAGCTTCAAAATTTCCCAGGACTTGCAAAACATGGTGTCCAAGCTAATCATCCCTGTACACCAGGATGTCACTACTGTCTACCTTTTAAGTGATGTTTGGAGTAACACTTAACCACGTAAACATTTACCAAAAAGGCACAAAAACCCCCCTGCTGTCACGTGAAGCACACCTCCATTTTCCAAAAGTAGTATTAAATAAATCAATCAATCAATCTTTCCAGTGGGGAAAACTATCCAAATAAAAGAATCTTAGCTTCTGGGTTTTTACTACAGATTGTAGGCGAGGGGAAAGAATCATGTTTGGGGCTCAGGGATTACTGCCTTGGGAGGGTAGGGAAGCGGAGGAGAAAAAAGGCCAAACACTGGGGAGGGGGAAAGGAAGAGAAGGAAGGAGAGTAAGGAGCAGAAGGTGCACTTACTGTTTGGTTATCTTCATACAGCTTCAAGTCATATCCACTCAGCTCCACACAGAAAATTATTGCTGTAACCCCCTCGAAACAGTGGATCCATTTTTTGCGTTCAGATCTCTGTCCACCCACATCCACCATTTTGAAAGTCAGCTCTTTGAAGGTGAACTTATTTTCTACAATCCCTGTGGTCATGTCCCGAGAACGCAGAATATCTTCCACTGTAGGGATGTAGTCCAGTGCTGCAATCCTTTCTAGGTCATTTAGGTAGTATGCAGCGTTGTCCTCGAGGTGGTACTCATTGGAGCGGCAAAAACATTCCTGCACACCAGGGTCTGCCCAGAGCCGTTTCATGACTCCCAGGAGCTCAGGGGTAATCTCGCCTTTGCTCTCAGCTGGGCCTGTCAGGGCAAAAAGCTGCACAGCATCATATGCTCTGTCAGGATTGTGAAATTCTATCTTAAGGGTGGCTAGAGCCCGAATGATACGTGTGAGGGAGTCAATTGCATTATAGATAATCAGAGGTTTGTATTCCTTGCAGGCCTCCAAGTTAAAGCCACCACTATGAATGATTTTCATCTGCTTTACAATAGTGCTCTTCCCAGAATTGCTGGTACCCAGAAGAAGGAGCTTAATCTCTCTTCGTTGTCGCTGACTTTCAGAGCGCAGGTGGCGGTCAATCCTACGGGACCGCCGCGCTGCCTCTTTCTCCTCAGAGCTTTGCCGACATCCCATGGTATAGCAGGCAGTTACAGAAGGAAAAGGTTGGAGATTGTGTCACACTGTTTGCGTCTCTGACAAAGATCTGTGGTGGCTTTCAGTTCTCGTGCCAGGTACACCTTGAACAAAAAAAAAAAAAAGTTGCTATCCAATACCTGATGGTCCAAGATGCCTACACCACCTGATTCAGTGCCAGCAGGGGTGCAAACACGTGTAGATATGCAACCACAGAAACAGATCTTCAGCAGATCTCATGGCACTCCCCTTTCCAGTGCATAAACAGTGGCACATTCCTGTCAATGAAGGGACACTTCCCTTTGCCACACTTTGGCTAGATCCAGCAAAGATTCTTTCCTGTTCTGCATAATTATTTTGCTGCCTTCTGTGCAAAGGTAAGGATACACACTTTCACCTTCTCTGCTCTAGTTCTTGTCTTTTAATTGTATTTTCTGGTTGCTGCGGTGATGCTGCTAGATAAAGCTGAAGCTCTTGTCAATGGTGCTGTACTTGTTTTGTTTTTCTTCCCCCACTTCTTCAGCTGATCCAGTTCAGCTCTGTAAATCTGTGCTTTCCACCTGCCAAACAATCAGAAAAGAAATGAATGAAACGAGACTCCGCTTCCTTGCTGCAAACCACTCACTTTCTCCTCCTCCCCTTCTAGAATTCTAAACCTTTTATTATCCAAAACAGAAAATACAGATGGAAAAATACGTAAAGGAAAGCAAAAATCTAAAACCCTAGCAAAAATGTAGGGACAGCTGAAGCTTGCAGACCTAAGAAAATGTGGTTTCTGAACAATAGTAAATCAAATCTCTCTTTCAGCCTTCTGTGTTTTATTATCTAAACCTACATGAAAACAAACAGTGCTGAGCTGTGCCCCAATTTCTCCCTCAGCAAGAGCTTATGGCAGTGCTTTTCCTGCACAGTCCTGTTCTGACTGGTTTTCTGAACTAGAAAACGAAACACATACAACTACTTTTCCAGTCCCTCTATTTATATCAATATCTTGTACTCAGACAGATGCCCTCCCGAGTTTTCTTTCATCTTTTCTGTTTGCACTGAACATTTAAATAACCAAATTAGGAAGGAAAAGGAGGTGATTAACTTTGCTTTATGATTTTGTAAAAGGGAGAGTTACTGTTCTTTGCAGAATACAGTAACAGATCTTCTTTCCCCTTGGAGAACAGTACTGTTAAACATACTACCTGCATCCTGCTTAAACAATCAAGCGATGCACTACTACAACAAACTTTGTAAGCTTCTTTCAACAGCCAAGCTAAGTGTTATTAAGCCTCCTCTCTTCCATTTTTAATACAGGAAATTCTCAGATGCAGTAAAAGTGAACAGTGACTCCAAGGTGAATGTTTCATACAAAAAGCACAGGAAATACCATCCCAAGCAAGGGCTGACAGCTTTTCAGTGACTTAGAGCAATTATTCTTTCCCAAATTAGGGGTTAAGCCTACTAGTTGGAACTCTGCAGAAGGCAACAGCAGGAAGCAGTTACCTCTCACAGAGGGAAAACACATTACTAATACCTGACTGGTGATAACTTGCTGCTTTTCTAGGAAGGGCTTGCTGCTCCCACTAAGCTCCGAGTGCAGTAGGCAGCAGAATCACTGATGTCACAGCTTCCTCATCATATGCTGGCCCCAGCCCACTTTGGCCTCTATCTTGCTGTCTGTTTAGTTGTGTCTAGAGGGTCTTCAGTGAGTATTTTTACAAACTAAACTACCTGCCACTGATATACCCTCAGAGATAGGCTTAAGAAAAAATTTCAGAGCCCACTAAAGAAATAGAATTTCTACTAGATTTTAATAAGAGTAAGCCTCCTGAATTCCATTTTCAAAGTTGCCCTAGAAGTCTTTGGAAGTTTTTCCTGCGTGAACTTACTAGCATTTCAATGTAGATGCGACAAAGCATTAAAATACATATTGAAGAGGATCGTTCCACACTACTAGGAGAGGGACAGGATGATCCAAGCCAGATGTTGAACAACTAACTTTTGTGATAAAAGAAACAGAACTACAACTAAATGCAACCTCATGTACTTTGTTTTCTCTCTTTCTTAAGCGTCACAGCAGAAAGTTTAGTGAACAGGAGATATTTCAGCACTCCAAAATAGTAATCTGTAATTATCTGAAATGGAGTGCTGGATTTACCAATAGGTATTTTTCCTTTCCCCACATCACCTACATCATAGAATAAGATTAACTGACATAGATACACCGTAGGGTGGGGTGAGTCTCATTCCTACTTGGCCACATTGCTCTGGTTGAAAAATATGAACTTATATTTACATGACTTCTATTTCAGTGTGTAACATGAATTTATTAATGTATGTACATTTAATAGTACATGTGTTGTAAGATACTGTATTGTTGTTGAGAATTGCAACTCCTGTTTTTTGTCTTGCCAAAAGTCATTTTCAGTGAGGGATTTCAGCAAGATCTTGCTTTACCCTCCCAGGAGCTGTCACCATAGCAAGAATTAATTATGTCAAATAATAGTTTAGCTAACTTTTAGATAACGTTAATTGAGATATAGCACAGCATAAAAACTTTAAGGCAGGGGCTTCACAGATATAGAAAAGGACAATCACATCAGCTGCAGTACTGAAGAAGGGTTATATGGTTAAAATAAAGAATGCATCTTAGAACCTCACATTTACATGAAAAAACATTCTTAGAACACTTATTTGGGAGGGTAAAAGGGGGGAAATAAATTATATATCTAGAATTTCATTCCTCAGGTGGTAAAAGCAAGTGTAATGATCTCAGACTCCTCTGTTTAGCAAGAAGTATTACTATTCTATTATTTGTATATTCTTTGTCACAGTGGGCTATCCTAATCTTAGTTTCTGTATTTTGTATAGCTTTCTCTCTGAACATGTTTAAAGTCACTTACAGATCTCTTCTAATTTATGATGGGCTGATAAGTGGAAAGGTAGAGTCTATGTATCTGTTTTCAGATCAAGTCCCCACTGGTATGCATCTCTGGGGTCTACAGTTCTGTAACAGCATCTTAGCGTTAGGCAGGTTCTTGCAACACACTGGATCCTTTTTCAGCAGTTTCCAATACATAAACGTGGAGGTATCTGGGAACGTGAAACACGCACGTATGGAGGGACAAACAGTTATGGCAATCATTGTTAACCCCTTAACATCAGAGAAAAAGGTATAGAGATTGGACACAGTCAATGGATAACAGTTTTACGTAGTCACTCCTGAAGTTTCCTGGGATGTTAGCCTGTGACAGTTGAGCTTGCAATCACTCACTCAAATACTTTTACTGACTTTATATTTTTCTTTAAACCCCGTCCTAACCCTAACCTTGCTTAAGAGACATAGAGTTGAACCAATGTAGGCATGGATACAAATGACTACCAGGATGAGCCAGTATAGGTCAGGATTGTACTGGTGTATTGAGGAGAGCATTATATTTTAGTTAGAAGATGAACAGATGATTGTTGTAAACAATTGCAAAATTCCACAACTGGAACTCTGACCACAGAAAAGTGGACTCTGAAAAAAACAGGATATAAAGTATCCGGATTAAAGTATGCTTTGATATACCACTCATTCCCATCTTTCCTTAGATTTGCAGAACACTACTAACATTACACATTTTCAGAACAGCTGCTTTTACTCAGTTTTGAAGATCTCCTATATAGTATTTCAACTTCTCCTTTCTTGCTTTTATTTTAACCTGCCTTCTCGCTACATTCTTTTAATCTCTGTGCTCCAAGACCTACCTGTAAATTCATCCCAAACCCACATGTGAAATTAAGCTAGAACAGACTTCCACAGTAATCAAATCTAAAAACTAACCATGACAATCTTGTTCTCAGTTGTTCTAAACTAGTTACCCAGTCAGTACATCAGGTCACCTCTACATGACAGTTTGGAGTGTTTATCTGTCATCTTTGCCTGTGTAAACACTGTGGTGAACAGGCTTGTAATTTAAGCATTTTGGGTACCTTCAGTTTAAAGATGTCTGAATGCTTTGCCCCAAATGCACTCCGTATTGCTATTACCTGCTCTGAAATTCTACAAGAGTCTTATTATCAGCTATATTTATCTTACTTCCCTTTACACGTCAGAAGGACATTAGCACATGAAGAACAGATTAATCAGCAGAAAATTAAAATAATAGCATACACATTAATAGAATGGTAATTAGCACAACTTTACTTCCTCTAATGCATCAAAGGTACAGACAGGAAAACCCTCCAAAATGAGGTGTTATACTTTCTTCAAATAATTGGCTTTTTCCAATGGTCACAGAAGATGAAAAGAGTTGAGGAAGCTGTTTCTTAATGAGTAACTTTCCAGCCACTTAGGGGGAATGAAATTACTGTCTTGGATATCAGGCCAAATTCTTATTTTAATTATGTAAAAATTAGAGTTGGCTCCATTATTCATGCTTATTTTGACACGTTCAGAATGTTTAAAACAAGTTTTCCTTTAAGTCCTCATCATCAGAGACTTCATTTTGGTGTCATTGATAAAACCACTGGTCAAATTCTGTGTGACATTTTCTATGCATCTTCATGATTAAAGATAAAAAATTTTGCAAGAAGTACATATGGAACTCTCTCTCCTCTCTTTAATCAAGTTTCATCCTGAAAAAAAGAGAGGCTTGGTAGAGACAAGAAGCACGAGTATGCATATTCCTTGCAAAATGCATCAGTATTTCTGATAAATCCAGAGATTTCATGCCCATATAAGATAAGCAGATCTTTTTTAAACTTTATATTATTCACCTCAACAATCACTTATTACAAACTTATGGTAGAAAGACACTTTCAAGAACAAATTATTCTTTTGAGACAGTTTTTACATTCTGCAGAGTATTACCAGTAGTATGTAAAAACTGTGTAAATGAGTTTTGCACTATTAAATTTCTTTTTTTGTCTTCTAGTCATTTGTACTGCATATATTGCAATGATATTTAGGCATCACTATTCCAAGTAGGAATACAATGATTACTGCTTCGTAAAGCAGAGTAGAAGATACTATTTCCAAATAGTTCAGTACAGTAAGAAAGTTTGATTTAGTTAAATAAGTTTTCCCAGATACAATGAAAAGCATCTTCGACATTCACAGTTAGTAATTAAAAAAATATTGAGAAATCCTTAGTCCAGGGCAGGGGATGAGAAGGACATTGACCAGGACTAGTGCCATAGCATGAGCTCCTTATTAGCACCAGCAGTGACTGTTACCAGTCCAACAGACAACTGCTTCCACCATACTTTTTCCATTAGGTTCTCATCCTCTGATTCTCACTGCGATTTTAGAGAAATACTCAGATCTGTGGTGTAAAACCTGAGCTCAGCTATTAGACCTATTGCCACCTAGGGATACATGGCAGAAGGAAGTTTTACAAGGAAATACTGGAGAACCCAAAGAAAATTACTTGCTGCCATAACATGTAGTCATAGGCCTATCAGTATGTAATCTAGATGCAACTGATATATAATAGAATAGATTTTCTGCAGTGAGATTATATTCATAGGTTTAAATATCATATCTTTGTCTGTTGTTTGGAAAACATCCAAAATACTTTAGCAATATCAAAATACAAGTTACACTAGTTAGTAGTGTCCACTAGCTAAATATATCTATCACCTAGTCAAAATTCAGCATATAGACTTAATCCAAATTTTAGGGAAGCATAAGAACCTATAGTGAAAACAAAGTATTCCGTATAAAACAAGTGTTCAGACCCTGCTTTTATAAAGACAGATTTTGATCTTAGTGGCACTGAAGTTTGCACCAGCTTAGCTAGGATCCAGACCACAGCACAATGCAAGAACTTATTAGTTGTTTTTCTTTTAACTAGACACACCCCACTTCAGGAAGTTGGAAACATAAATCCTATAAAACATTAATACCTAAATACTTAGTAGGTATTTAAATCTAGTTTTTGCCTGTTTTAGCACATCCACAAACTAGTATGAAACAGCGAGAAGAAGCATCAACATCACCAGTACATAATACTGATTCTTGAATAGAGACAAAAATACAACAGTTCTATTCTGAGTTGTGTTGCTGAAAATACCGAGTAGTGTCAGCAACTGCATGTGGAGTTGCCTGTGCTTCGTAGTGATTTAACTAAGACCAGAATCTCCCACAGCACTCATTTTAGAGGTGACCTTTAGACTTCCATAAAGAATCAAATATTACAAGAATATTACAGTGAGTGTGCAGAAAATCCTGGCTGCTAGACAAGGGTGAGAAGCAACAACACACATAGCATCTGCTTTAGGGACATACAAACATCAGACTCATTTAAAAATCTGTAATAAAGCAACAAACAAAATGCAGTAGCCACTCAGTGTTTTGTAAGCACCTCAGGTGATGACAGTAGTGTAGGTTATGTCTTCATCAGAGTTGCTGTTTATCTTTTATCATCAGTGTTACCATAGTTCTTACGTGGGTGATTCATGGGCTAACACTCACATACCACAGTGGTGGTGTTTCATGGGTCTTACATAGCTTAAGATGACTTTATTGCATTAAAAAAAAGCTAGTAAACATGAGGTTCTGGCATGAATATAGTGGCAAATTTCCTATCACACATTCAACTTTATTGCACACAATACCTTATGAAAGTGTAAGGGAACTTTGGTAGTTATCATAGCAAAAGAAAGTTAAAGAGGGATTTGAAACAGGGTAACGATGCAGCCTTATAGAAGGAAGTTTCTCCTCCTGGGCATAAAAGGTCACATAAGAGAGTAAAGACCTGCCTGTTTTAGATTGTTCCTGTGACAGGTATGAGCTAATCAGAGGTTAAAATCAGAAACTCTGTGGTAAGAACCTGAGAGCCTGGGTACAGATAATAGTGTCCTGAAAACAAGAACTTTGTTTAATGCGGTAGGGCAGAGCAGCCAGTGAAGATTCAGAGATTGAAGCTCTAAGCCAAGCAAGAGGCAAAGAGAAGATGCTCCAGTAAATGGGAACCATGGAAACAGTAGATGAGTTTTATCTGTGATGATGGATAAGAAAGCATCTTTGAGACTATACAGAAATAAAGCACTGGAGTTCTGCTTGTGTGTTTTAAGGGAAAGACCAGAGAAGAGGCAAAAATTAAGGCAAAAAATGAGAGAGTAAAGTCACAGAAGCTAGGTAAGATATCTAGCATAAACTGAAAGGGTACACACGAACCAAGAAACTTCTGTATCCATGGAAAGAAGAGGGAAGGGATAGCAATAGAGGAAAGAAAGACTAGCTGAGAAAAGCAGATGGGCACACCTTACTATATCACATTGGTAGAAATCAGCTTAAATCTATCTCACTAATTAAAAAGGCCAGTAGGAAAGGATTGACTCAGAATTTGTAAGGATGGGTCTGCACATATGGAATTTAAGTACACTGGGAAAGAGGAAAAAAAAAAAAAAAAAAAAAAAAAGGAGAGATAATAAATCCATGGTTGGAAAAGTCATCTGGATCATTAGATTTCCACCAGAATGGTTTTGCTAGAGAAAAAGACATTGTTGAGAGTGAATCAGGACTGAAAGTTGGCAAGACAGACCAAGTTGGCAAGACAGTAATGAGAGGCAGAGCAAAAGGTTTTGGAAGGAGGAAAGCAAAATATGGGATACAGTTTCAGTAGAAGTGATGAACACTGAATTTGTAGAAAGGCTGAGTGAGAGCACGGGAGGAGTGGACTGGCAACATGAGAGTTAAAGCTGGGAACTAAGCAACAGAGAATGAGTAATGTTTCACAAAGAACAAATCAAAAGAACCTTGCTGAATGGAAAAAGAGAAAAACAGACATAGGCTGAATGAGTATGCGGGAGCAGCAAGTTATCAACATGATAGAAAGTCAAAAAAGGAATATAGGAGATTTGTGTGAAGAAAGAACAGCATAAGGGAGTTCAGAGACAGTAGCTCAAAGGAAGCATGAGAGGAAAGGACAACATGATGCAGCATCAAAGAGCTGGTCAAAATGAAAAAGAGGAGGAGAGGAAAGCAGGACTGTGAAAGAATAAAGCAAATAATTCTCATGATGGTCTAATTCAGGGAAGAATAAAGAAAACGTGACAAACCCGCTGAAATTATCATCCTCACAACATGACATAAACATG